>NC_047084.1:423241792-423542735 GCF_902459505.1 Geotrypetes seraphini
GATGTCAAATACAGCACAAGGTAACTTCACACAGACTTAGCTGTGCAGGAAATGTGAATCTCCTCATACACCCACCATATAGTGCAAAAATGTGCAAAGGTCTGGCTTTTTCTTTCGATCACTATATAGCCTAATGCCACACAAGTAGCGCTGTTACAAACATATTCTGAAGGTCAATGCTAAGGTTAACAAAGTTTCCTTCCTTCAACCACAAGGAGATACTGACAAACCACTGGAAGAGATCCCAAAACAACTACCAAGGCACAACACCCAAAGACCCATTCAGTCTGTGAACCAGTTGAGTGGAGTGGACTAACTGGGGGGTGGAAATGGGCCTGGAGTTTGCTCAGCAGAATTTCCCAGACCACCTCTTCCTCTCAACACATTGACATGCTGCCACCACCACCACCACTAGGAACACCTCACTGGGTAGGCCAGCAATGCTTATAAACTTTATAAAACACATTATTATATTTTCTTATATAGTACATATTTTAACTGAACTCTCTGACATCCTCAGCCTTGCCATTCACAAAAATAGAAGGAAGGAAAGTTCCCATTTCCCCCGGCCTATACAATATTTTTCTTCTGCAGACCCTTCAAAAGTCTGACCAAATCCTCATTTCACTTGCATTATAAAGTACTGAGGATGTCATTTCTCCCCATTCCCAGGTCCTAAAGTCTAAGACAGTAGCGCAAACTAGTGCTGCCCGATTCAGGAAAAAAAAATTTTGATTCGATTCAGCCTATTGAATTGGTTTTACAATTCGATTTGATTTTCCTGCCCAATTGGGTGTTTTTTTCAAACATCTTGGTGGGTTTATTTTAAAGCTTTTTCACCCCCTTTGGTTTCTCCTAACCACACTGGCATTGTGGCGTAAACAAAATAAAGAAACAAAAAGGACTTTTCCTCTCTCTGTTAAATCCTAGTTCACGTTTGCAGTCTAACACCAGTTCTGGCAGGATACACTTTTCAAATCTGAAATATTGTAATAACAAAACAGAAAATAAAATTATTTTTTCTACCTTTTGTTGTCTGGTCAATATTCAAATTTTGTTGGTCCCAGGCTCTGGTTGTCTTGCTTGCCAGGGTCTCCTTCTTTCTCCGTGCTAACTATCCATCTGCCCTCTCTGTCCTCCCCTTCTGTTTTTCTTCCCTCCCCCGCAGGTCTGGCATCTTTCCTTTTTTCGTCTCCATCCACAGATTAACCTTTTCTCAACTATCCTTTCATCCAGCATCTCTTCCTCTTTCCCCACCACTCCAGGGTCCGCCATCTCTCCCCAACTATCCTCCTATCCAGTATCTCTATCCCCCCTCCACACCATCCCTTGTGTCCAACTTCTCTCCCTTTCTGTTCCTTCCCTCCCTAAATCCCATTTTCCACCATCTCTCTCCCACTCCTCTGTTTTTAGACCCATTATTTCTTCCCCCCAAAGTCTGGCATATGCACGTATCTTAACACCCCCTTCCCCCCTCCGTGTACTTCTACACCAGGACTCCCTCCCCTGAAGGTCTTTCCCCGCCCTGAAGGCCTGCAACCCCCCCCGAAGGTCTGTCACCCCTGAAGGCCTGCAACCCCCCCGAAGGTCTGTTCCCCCTGAAGGCCTGCACCTGCCCTGAAGGCCTACACGATGTAGGCCTTCAGGTGGGGGTGCAGGCCTTCAGGGATGGGGTACAGAAGTTTGGGGGGGTAGGTATAGTCCTTCAAGGGGGGGCAGGCCTTCAGGGTTGGGGTGTAGGCCTTCAGGGGGACAGACCTTCGGGGGGTACACCCCATCCCTGAAGGCCTGCACCCCCACCTGAAGCCCTGCCCCCCCAAAGGACTGCACCTCCCCTCCCCAGGACTGTCTCTGTTGTAATCAGGTAAAGGGAGGTGCAGGAGGCCAGAGGAGAAGCCAGACCCTGCAGCACTTCCCGACTGACCCTCCGCCCTCGCTCTCTAAAGCAGGAGCAGCAGCGCTGCCGATCCTGCTTTAGGGGGAGAGGGTCAGATGGTGAATCGGGACTCGGGAGGAGAATTTTTGGGGCGGGCAGCACTAGCAAAAACACCACCAATACCGAACAAAATAGCAATACTTACCTTGTTCGGTTCAGTTGAAAAACTGCTATTTGGTCTCGCACGCGGCTCCTTTCCTGCTTCTGCCTCTGCCGCGATCCACCTACCGGAAACAGGAAGTCGGCCATTGATTGACAGGCGTGAAAGCCGGTGACTAAAGCGCGCCCGATATTAGAGCGCAACAAGCTCCGACGGGTTGTGTGGTCGTGGGGGAACAGAATGAACGGTAAGATACAGAGAAGGCAAGGCTGGACCATGGTCGGGGGGCTATCGATAACCTTGGAGTCGGGCCATGAGAAGGGAAGTTCCCGGGCCATGACTCCAAGGCTGGGAGCACCCCCCTCATGGCTTGCACCCGGGGCGGACCTCCCCCCCCCCCACCCCCCTTTGGTACGCCACTGTGATAATGTTATAATGCCTTTGTATCACTTTGTATTCGAGGTACGGCCGCACCTTGAATACTGTGTGCAGTTCTGGTTGCCATATCTCAAAAAAGATATAGCGAAATTAGAAAAGGTACAGAGAAGGGCGACAAAAATGATAAAAGGGATGGGACAACTTCCTTATGAGGAAAGGCTAAAGCAGCTAGGGCTCTTCAGCTTGGAGAAGAGATGGCTCAGGGGTGATATAATAGAGGCCTATAAAATAATGAGAGGAGTGGAAAGGGTAGATGTGAATCACTTGTTCACTCTTTCCAAAAATACTAGGACTAGGGGTCATGCAATGAAGCTACTAAGTAGTAGATTTAAAACAAGCCAGAGAAAATATTTCTTCACACGACATGTAATTAAACTCTGAAATTTGTGGCCAGAGAATGTGGAGAAATCAGCTTAAAGGGGCTTAAAAAAGGTTTGGATAATTTCCTAAAAGAGAAGTCCATAGGCCATTATTGAGATGGCTTGAGGAAATCCACTGTTTATTCCTAGGATAAGCAGCATTAAATCTGTTTTACTACTTGGGACCTAGCTAGGTATTTGGGATCTGGGTTGGCCACTGTTGGAAACAGGATACTGGGCTTGATGAACCTTCGGTCTGTCCCAGTATGGGAGTGTGTGGTGCAGCGATTTTCCTGTTGTGGTAGAAATGCCCTTAGTGTGCGGGGAAAGAACTGTATAATGGTACAAGGCCACTTTTTACTGCAGCTTAGGAAAAGGATCCCCTCTGTATCTTCCACTATGTCTCTTTCTTTTTTTTTTTTTTGAAAGGGATTGACTAGAACTGCATGCACTAGTTATGGTGTAGTCACACCATAAGTAGTATATATCCAAAATTGTCCTCCTGTTCCTTTCTAGATTTTCTTTAATATTCTATTTGTTATTTTTCCCCATCACCACCCACTATGCTGATAATTTCACTATATTGTCTACAATGGTTTCAAGATCCATTTTCTGTGCAGTAAATTCTAATATAGAATCCAGTGTTGAACATCTATGGTTGGAATTATTTTTATCTATGTGCATGTTTGCATTTGAACATGTTAAATTTCTTCTCGTTTAAAGCCCTGTCCACATTTCACCTAACCGAATGTGTTGGGGCTTTAGTTTCTAGGAAGAGTCCATATTTATGATTATCTTTGATTGACTCTGACTTGTCTAATGTATGAATCCCAAAGACTTGTGCCCATAGAATGTCTTAACCGAAGGTCCCCATTCTTGGAAATTCGGAATGTTACACAAAATGTAATCCTGCAATGTGAGCAGGTTCACAATGCTTGTAGTTTCAGTATATGTTGGAAAGTTTTGCATGCACTTTGTGAATTTTGTAAGCCTGTGATTTGATGAGCAAACCACTGCAAATTACAGTATCAAATTATGTTTATCATATGATTGGTCTATTTTCTCTGTTTTGTCAGTTTTAATAACATAGACCCTTTATAGTAATAACAAAGGAAGCAGACATGATTTATACCTGTCTAGTATTCCATATATCTTTAATATAAACTTGTAGGTTCCTAATTCTGGCATACAAAATACAATTAAAAAAAAAAAGCAAATATACTTCTCTAAATTGTTGGGTTCTATTTTCACTTTGCCATTATAACTTTCTCCAGTCTGTACATCTGCTGATGTTGCACTCGCTTGGATTAAGCCATGTCCAAGACTGAAAATACAATATATTATGTGTTTGCTCTGGAGAATCAGAGGTATACACTTGCAGAAAACACTATATAATTCTATAGAAAAGGGGACATGGCAACATCTTGAGATCTATTCATACTCATGCTCGCATTTTGGGATGTAAAGTTCAAGATCTAGTGACTAGAATGGAAGAGGCTGACTTGGGGCTCCTTTTATCAAGCCGCACTAGCGGGGTTAACGTGTGCGACTTTTCATCACGCATTAACCCCCGCACTGGCCTAAAAATTACCGCCTGCTCAAGGGAGGTGTTAGCGGCTAGCGCGGCCGGCAGTTTAACACGCGGTATTACGCGCGTTAAACCACTTGATTAAAGGAGCCCTTGGATATTTATTTATTTTAAAAAATTATATATTCCGCTCTATCAAAATTTCTAAGCGGATTCCAACAAACATACATAATTTATAACAAATACCTTAAAACAACAATCTATAATAATAAAACCCTAGAGCGCACATGCGCTCTTGAAAATTCGTGATTCCTGACGCCGTGAGGTGTGCTTCTGTGGCAGTATTCTATTTGCGGTGGCTGAAGGCGCGCGACTGTGCTCTCTCCAAACCTCTCGGCTCCAGCGGCGTAGGCAGCACCAGTAGCAGCAACCGAGTGGTGGACAGCAGCCCCGCTCTGGCCGTTGACCCTCCACAAACTTCCAGGCTACAGCAGCGTAGGCAGCACTATAAACACGCTGCTTCGCACCCTTCTACTGCCGATTTCCTCTGTCGCGTCTCTGATGACATCATCGGAGACAGACGAGGCAGAGGAAATTAGCAGTAGAAGGCCGCGAAGCAGCGTGTTTATAGTGCTGCCTACGCGGCTGGAGCCCGGAGGTTTGTCGGCGGTGGGAGGGTGAGGAGCAGGCCAGATCAAGCAGGACAACAGCAGTAAAAGAAGGGGGAGGGGCCGAACGGAGCAGGGAAGGGGAAGGGAAGAGAAGGGATAGGGGAATGGGGGAAATGCTGCTACTGCTACACAGGGACTTGGAGAGGAAGGGAAATACCGCTACTGCTTCTGCACAGGAAAGGGGGGGGGGGGATAGGAGGGAAATGCTGTTGCTGCTGCACAGAGAAATGGGGAAAAATGACAGACAGACAGTGGGAGGGAGGGAGACAGAAAGAAAGAAAGACACAGGGAGAGGGACAGAAAGACAGGCAAAGAAAGGGGGCCATGGAGAGAGAGAGAGTCAGCGGGAGAGAGAAAGGGGACTGCTTTGGGGGGAGGGATGTGCTGGGGACAGACAGCTTTGCTCTGGGGGGGGGGAAGATGGGGCCATGGAGAGACAGGGAGAGGGAAAGGGGGCTGCTTTGGGGGGAGGTGTGCTGGGGACAGACAGCTTTGCTCTGGGGGGAAGACAGAAGGGGCCATGGAGAGACAGGAAGAGGGAAAGGGGGCTGCTTTGGGGGAGGGATGTGCTGGGGACAGACAGCTTTGCTCTGGGGGGGAAGACGGGGCCATGGAGAGACAGGGAGAGGGAAAGGGGGTTGCTTTGGGGGAAGGGGTGTGCTGGGGAGAGACAGAAGGGGCCATGGAGAGATAGGGAGAGGGAAAGGGGGCTGCTTTGGGGGGAGGTGTGCTGGGGTCAGACAGCTTTGCTCTGGGGGGAAGACAGAAGAGGGCCATGGAGAGACATTTGGGGGGGAGGTATGTGCTGGGGGCAGACCGCTTTGCTCAGGGGGGAGGGGGAGACAGAAGGATACAGACAGCGGCCAAGGAGCGAGAGATAAAGAAACACAGACAGACAGACACATCTATTCTAGCACCCGTTAATGTAACGGGCTTAAAGACTAGTTACTTAATAAAATTCAAAACACTTTAAAAATCTAGAAAATCAGCATTGATATTCTTCCCTAAACAAAAACATTTTCAACAGAATCAAGAAACAGTCAACATCACCAAGCCGTCGCAGTTGCTCAGGTAATTGGTTCCAAAACTGTGGTCCATGCACATAGAATGCAGATTTCCTATATTCCTTGTGAATTTCATAAACCGATGGGACCACCAGTTACTGTTAAAGGAATGTAAGTTCCGTGTTTGTCGATAAATATACAGGGAGTCTACAAAACTGAAGATTTCCTGCCAGCCAATGTTTTAAAAACAAGTAGCATCAATTTATAACGAATACGATAGTGAATTGACACCAGTGCAATTCTTTAAGAACAGAAGCAATGTGTTCAAATCTAGAAGTTCCACAGAGTTCTGAGCAGCCTGTAAAGATCTCAAATATTTCTTAGGAGCACCCATTAGCAAAGAATTGCAATAGTCAAAATGTGGATATAATGATACAGAGACAGACATGGTATCCAGAGAATCATGGGGGAAAGGACTGTACACATCAACCTGAGATAAAAGCGAGTTTATTAAATACAATCATCTTTTGAGTCATAGAACACATATGATAACCAGTTTTTCCTTGGTCTGTGTTCTGACTTCAGAAACGAAACCTGCCTCAGGGGTATAGATGAAAATCCAATAGATGGTGCTGAAACACCTATCATCAGAAGGAAAAATACTTTATAGCGCAAAATAAAATGGCAGTTCTAAAATATAGTAGGAATCTGTGATTGCTACTGGAGCTCCGTGGCTGCACAGACGCAAACAATGTAATCGACTGTATTTAGGAAGGAGAAGGTAGGAAGAAAAGAAGGAGGAGTATCACTGTATGTAAATAATAATAATAATATTACATTCATGGAATGGCAGAGCTTATGAGGTGGGGAGGAGGCACTGAGGCTTAATCTGGAATTGGGTATCTGATATAGAATCCTGCACAGGCAGAAGAAAGAGATTTAACTGAAAATGTTCACAATAGTGATGTGAAAGGTGAAGTGCTAGTGTTGATTTTGGTTGGCCAGAAATTAAGGGCTCCTTTTACAAAGGCGAGCTAAGGCCTTAATGCGCGGAATAGCGTGTGCAAAATTGCCATGCACACTTGCCGCTACTGCCTCCTTTTGAGCAGGCGGTAGATTTTCAGCGCTATAGCACGTGTGATAAAACCGCTATTGCACCTTCGTAAAAGGAGCCCTAACTGACACATCTTGGCTGCGGTGTTGTCTAGAAGTAGGAAAATCCTGCACTTATACGTATGCCTATACAAATAATTGTACTGAATATATTAAGGGCTCCTTTTATCAAGGTGCGGTAGAGGTTTAACGCGCGGAATACCACGGGTTAAACCGCCTGCCGCGCTAGTCACTAACGCCTCCATTGACGAGGCGTTAGTGTTTTGGCTTGCCGTGGGGGTTAGCGCGTGATGAAATGTCCAACGCGCTAACCCCGCTAGCGCGGCTTGATAAAAGGAGCCCTAAGTTAAGCACGGATGCCAGCGTTTACCTTAGTACGGTCACCATACCAGCTGAATATCGATTTTCAGTGGGAGACTGAGCTAACTCCTTATTTTCTCCACAGAATCTCACTCACTCTTCTGACTTTCGAATGGGAGGCAGCTCTGCAAACTCCAGATGAAGGAGCAGTGTGGACACTGCTAAGAACCCACGACTGCATTCCTGCATTCAGGCAATGCTCTGAGAACATCAAACACTTCCGCTTCATGTAATTCAATATTCATATGCTCAGATTCAGTTTTTAGATAAACATATTTGCACAGCCTACACAAGTCATTTAAAAAAAATTGAACAGTCAGCAATAAACTTGCTCATTTCTTGAGACCAAAATTTGGTGGTACCATTTCACTAATACGTTAAAGCTGAAAAATGCAATTTAGAAGCCTTGTGGCCATCTGTGCAATTTTAAGCGATTATTGAAATGACATTTATTTTGGAAGATGAAGTATGGAATCTAAGGTTTTGTTTTTGGGTTGTTGTTTTTTTTTGTGTGTGTATATATATATGAGCATTGGCTGCTGATTTATTTACTGTATTTTTATACTGTGTATGCATTCATTATGACCCGCTTTGTATAAAGCGGAATATAAATGAATAAATTACAAATTATAAATTGCAAATAAATGGATACAAGGCTGAAATATGTATTTAATGCCAAAATTGCAATAATTCATTGGGAATAGAATTATAATTCAAGAACATCTGCATACAGCTAGTAATACAGTAGTTTTCTAAAAACAAGGACACTTAATTCAATATACCACAGACTATGCACCACAACTTCCACAGAAATTTTAAAATATTTAGGGCTCCTTTTACTGGGCTCCTTTTACTAAGGTGTGCTAGCGTTTTTAGGGCACGCAGGAAATTACCGCGCGCTATGCTTCTAGAACTAACGCCAGCTCAATGCTGGCGTTAAGGTCTAGCGCGTGCAGCAATGTAGCGCGCGCTATTCCGTGCGTTAAAGCCCAAATGCGGCTTAATAAAAGGAGCCCTTAATGACTGAACTGCATGTATGATTCCTAGGACAGCCTCGGCCTCAAATGAAAGTTGTCCAGTGTGCTTTCCATTTTGGAAACAGAACTGTTCTATGAATCAGTTGACATGAAAGCTGCAGGTCTTGGGTGACTGGTTCCCTTTGAAAGCTATGCTCATGCTCCATATAATTTCAAAGTCGCAAGGTAATTTTCCCTCATGGACTTTCCAGTAATTTTGATCTAAAGAAAAAGTGGCCACTCATTTTTCACCTCTTATTTTTGCATAGATACTTCACTCACCTAAAACAATGAGCCTTATTTAGAAAAATGGAAAAGTATGCAAATTGATGATGTCCCTGCTTTTAACATGTAGCTTGGAACGTCTTCGCCAAATACAAGTTAAAGAGAATGAGTATAAGAGTAATTTTATAAATAGGCTTTCTGGTTTTAGAATTGAACTGATAAACACCACATTCTCTAGTATTCTGTGATAGAGATTTATGAGTAAAAACAATTTTTTTTACTTTGTTTAGTTTCCTGTGTCATTTGCAGGTGTTTTTGCTTTACATAGAAACATAGAAATAGACGGCAGATAAGGGCCACGGCCCATCTAATCTGCCCATCCCAATGACCCTCCCCTACCTATCTACCTACCTATCATTGTGTTTTTGTACATGTTTGTTTCAGGACAATTTTGTTAATTAAGAGACGGGCATTGGCAGCTAAAACCATTTGTGATAAACCACCCAACCCTCCTGATCACAAACCAACCCCCCAGTGATAACCCCTCCAACCCTGAGTATCACCCAACCTGCCATTGACACCCTCCAGCCCCTCGTGGTACTAGGATTAGGCAATGTATCCCCACCCCATTACTAGAGAGACAGCTGATTGCCTCAGCACATACCAGGAGTATCATTGGTGGTGTACCCCTGGATTCTATATATGGCACCCAAATTTGGATGCACTGTTGAGCTACAAAGGCATCTTAATTGGCTAATGAGCCATGAACGAGCAATAACTGGATGCTAACAACCAGTGGCACAGCGAGGGTGAGAGGCACTCGGAGCAGTGGTGCCCCTTCCCCACCCTCTTCTCTAGTCCCTGCTCCTTCCCGCACCCACCCCTGCCTTACGCGCACCCCGTCTTCCCTTCCCCCCCCGTACCTCTTTAATTTTCCTGGTGCAAGCAGCATCACAAGCTTGCTGCCCACACCTTGTCGGCTCTCCATTTGATGTCACTTCCTAGGCGCTGGACCCAGAAGTGACATCAGAGAGAACCGACACCGACGCGGGCAGCAAGTTAATGATACTGCTCACTCCGGGAAAATTAAAGGAGTATGAGGGAAGGGAAGGAGTGCACGCACATGGCGGAGGGGTGCAGGAAGGAGCAGGGGGGCACAAAGGAGGACAGGTGCTGGTGCCCCCACCAAGAAAGTGCCCAGGGCGAACCACCCCCCACCCTCTTACTATGCCACTGCTAAAAACCAATTGACACCAATTGTGCTCTGCACATGCACCTGGCTGCATTCTATTCTATAATGCTAGGTATCTAAATCCTATAGGGCACAACTCAAAAGGGGGCAGGGGCATGGGTGTCTCAGTGGCATTCCTAAACATTGATCTCATTGTCCTTTACAGAATTGTGCTTAGCACCAATCTGTTCTAGCTCCCACCATTTATAGAAACAATCTAATATTGTTGGATAGGTTTGATGCCCCCTTTGTTGTCAACCCTACTACACTGAAGCAAAGGTAGCTGTAGCCCCTGGACTGGAATACTAAGAGCTGGAATCTTGGTAGCAGTTACAAAGTCTTTTGGTTTGCACAAAAATGAACTGTTTTCATCCAACAGAGGAGTTGCACGGTGTAAGGTTTTTTCTTTGAGGAGAAAACAAGTAAAGCTCTCCTGGGTCACTTCTGTAAGAAACTCCTTTAGGTATGCCCTGAACCACTTGAAGCAGTTCATTAGGAAATTTTCTAATGCACAGCTGCCAAGTTACCCATTTCCAGGAGAAAGACTTCTTGGTCAGCCCTCATGTTGAACTTATATTCTAAAGCAGATAAAGGCCACATGGCCCATTTTGTCTGCCCATCCATAGTAACCATTATCTCTTCCTCTCTCTAAGAGATCCCACGCCTTCTTGAATTCAGACACAGTCTCTGTCTCCACCACTTCTTACAGGAGGCTGTTCCACGCATCTACCACCCTTTCTGTAAAAAGGTATTTCCTTAGATTACTCCTGAGCCTATCACCTTTTAACTTCATTCTATGCCCTCTCATTTCAGAGCTTCCTTTCAAATGAAAGAGACTCGACTCATGCGCATTTACACCACATAGGTATTTAAACGTTTCTATCATATCTCCCCTTTCCCACTTTTCCTTCAAAGTATGCATATTGAGATCTTTAAGTCTGTCCCTATGTGCCTTATAATAAAGACTATGCACCATTTTAGTAGCCTTCCTCTGGTCCGACTCCATCCTTTTTATATCTTTTTGAAGGGGTGGTCTCCAGAATTGTATACAATATTCTAAATGAGGTCTCACCAGAGACTTAATCTGGCATCCTTGAGGTAACGCTTGACAGTCACCTGTCTTTTTCACCTCACAATTTACAATTGGTAAGTCTCTCTTTTCCCTTAGACAGATTTGGGTAGTACTTGATACTTAGTTCCTCTGACTTGTTACCCACTCACTGGTATAGTCACATCTTGATTATTGCAACTCCTTAGTTTCAGGTTTACCCCAAAGTCAACCAAAGAGATTGCAACTAATGCAAAATCAGGAAACGGGAACTAGGATTACCAGAAATATAAGACACAGCTAGGAATGGGCTGGTTAGACCCAGACTCCCAAGAAGCAGGATATTTCCTATTGCAATACAGGTGCCCTCCAACTCAGAGATCACTAGCTCATATAGTTACAGTAAAATCATTTATACTCTGCTATAGTCAACAATTAGTTCAAAATAAGTAACACACAAAGAGACTAGATTCGTAAATCTAGGATGTACAAATTATAGTGAGGGAGGATGCTATCCTGTTAACTACAAAGATTAAACTTTCAAAACAAAAAAGTTTTGAAATCTTTCTTGACCTGCCAACACCCTGAATGCTAGTCAAACAGTTTAACTCTTTGGGCTTATAACCTAAATGTTACCAAGCCTGGACTCTGAGTTCTTGAAACAGGTCTTTTTTAATATCAATTTAAAATAAGCATGAACATTTACAGTTTGTAGATCTTAACAGCAGTGCTTCTTCACAAAGTCCATACACTCTTACTGGCACATTCTTTACTTAAGGAAAGCCAAGAATGTATTCCATAGTCCCTATGCAAATATAATATACTAGTCTTTAAGCCCGTTACATTAACGGGTGCTAGAATAGATGTGTCTGTCTGTCTGTGTTTCTTTATCTCTGTCTCCTTGGACACTGTCTGTATCCTTCTGTCTCCCCCCCCCGAGCAAAGCTGGCTGCCCCCAGCACACAACTCCCCCCAAAGCAGCCCCCTTTCCCTCTCCCTAACTGTCTCTCCATGGCCCTCTTCTGTCTTCCCCCCTTCCATCACATGCCCAGTTGCTCAAGCATCTTACTGTAGCTGCAACAGATTCATCCATCATTGCTGGCATCAAGGAACATTTCCAACGTTTAATAGACATTTATTTTCCAGTGTTGGTTCTCTTCTACAACCATGTCTGAAAGACAATCCATTTATCTTCCCAGAAGATGTAAAAACACAGGCAACCAAAACTTTGGGAATGTTGTACCAAAACCAGATTGAAATGAAAGGCCCTATTTGTGATTTACAAACAACAGTTGTACAGAATATTGCCCCCTTTTTTATTATTTAAATTAAAATATTAAAATATAAAATCATACATGTTCGAGGTTTGTGCAGATGAGGACAGAGGCTGCGGGGATGGAGCGGAAATAGGGACAGAGCCCGCAGGGGCGGGGACAAAGTTTGTCCCTGTGTCATTCTCTATTGAATCCACCATATTCCTAAGCCCAAAGAGAAAGTATTCAACTTTTCCCCATCTTCCCTAAGGCCAAACTTGCTTTCCAAAATTTAAACTGGCAGATGGGAGTTGGTTTAACACTTTTCTCCTTCTGACCCTTACCTTTTTAATTTGTACTTATCTTTGAGGGTGTTAATAGGCCATGATATGCCTTTACTATCATTTAAGGTGTTTATTTTAGAAGCACTATCTACATTTAGACATTCATATTACATGGACATCCAAATACCAATTTTATAAAGTCATAATATTGATGTCTATAACTGCTATATACCCATATGGCAAGGGGGAGTGATCTGGAAGTGATTTGGGTAAAGCTAGGATAGGACCTCAAAATGGCCATCTAGCTTTGATTGCAGTAGGGGAAGGGATGTCCATGCTCAAAAAGATGAACAATGTTATTTAGGCATAGTAATTGGCACATCCAGGTTACAGAAGAGTGCTCTGATTGAGCAGTTCTCCAGTAAATGGAGTAAAGCCCTCCAGGTATAGAAAAATATTTACTGTGACTTCCTTTACGCCATAAGTCACAGTAAATATTTTTCTGTACTTGGACAGCTCACAGTTAAAAAAAAAAAAAAAAAGAGATATAAAAATTACAATCTCTAGATCTCTGCCCTGATTCTAAGCAGGGTCCTCTAACCATTAAGTTACTCCATTGCATTTTATAATATGGATGTTCCTCTGCTGCCACATAGAGGTCCATGCCCTTTGTTTTGCCCTATTCCAAGTTTGGGCATTCCAGTTTGTGTTTTAGAATAGGCTATAGGTCAGTAGATTATGTTTGAATATAGATGAACAATACAAAAACCCAAAAAAGGGGAGTACTACAAATATGTCAAAAACAACAAGTCTCCCCTGACCCAAAAGAAGAGTGGAGGGCAGAGACCGCTGAACCAAAACCAACCTACCACAAATTAAGTGTGAATGGGAAGCCCTCAGTCTCACAGCTTGCAGTGAGAACAAGTCCCTAATGTACCAGCTGGCCATTTTCAATCCGGACTTTCCATTCTCTGGCTGGTTACTTGAGAGCATTTCTATTCACAGCTGGTTCCTGAGGAAGGGGAGTTTTCCCTTGAAACGGAGCCCCGTTGGACAGGTTCATTCCAAGCTGGTTACCCGGTACTCTGGTTTTTCACGGAGAAGCTAAGTACTTTCAATTATATTTTTGACTTGCTCGTGATTGAGCCAGCCCGGCTGATTTTGGATGCCACTTGACCTCCGGATGGGGGACAGAGACAGTTGAACCAATTCACAGTATTTTTTGAGAGTTTTTTTGTGATATTATTGATATTTATTTCACTTTTAGCACACTTGTGCACTATTTTAATTCAATTGGGCAGCCCAGGGATGTTTTTGGGTGTATGACTGTGACAGCTGGTGCATTAGGGATGTGTTCCCACTGCAAGCTGTGAGACTGAGGGCTTCCCATTCATATTTAACAATTTGTGGTAGGTTGGTTTTGGTTCAGCGGCCTCTGCCCTCCACCCTTATTTTGGGTCAGGGGAGACTTGTTGTTTTTGAATATAGATGAGGCATCCATATCTGATGTATAGCCATGGATTTGGACATCCTTTCTAAAATTCTGCTCCATGGCTCATATTTTAAGATCGCGCTAGGCTGCTATATAGACAGTGGCAAAGATCTAGACTAGATTGCTTGGTTATGCAGTCTATAATGGGCATCATACTCCATATCAAATGTAACTGATAGTAAATACCACAGTAGTGGAGTAACAAAAATCATCAAGGCAGGTGGTGAGGGAAAATGACAGGAGCTTTGATATTAACACCTAAGGAAGTGCAAAAGGAACCAATTACAGTATCTGGGCAAGCAGCAAAATAATTTTTCCAGTATACAATGGAAGTAGTGGGTAAAAGCTTAGAGGTGAAAAACTAACAAAGTAGTAAGAGATAGTGGGTGAATTGTAACTGTTTAGGGGTAACTCTAGAGCAGGGGCGTCAAAGTCCCTCCTCAAGGGCTGCAATCCAGTTGGGTTTTCAGGATTCCCCCAATGAACATGCATAAGATCTATTTGCATGCACTGCTTTCATTGTATGCTAATAGAGCTCATGCATATTCATTGGGGAAATCCTGAAAACCCGACTAGACTGCAGCCCTCGAGGAGGGACTTTGACACCCCTGCTCTAGAGGAAGCCTTTAGACATGTCACCATTTCCCTGTGTAATCAGTGAGAAAATGGACTGAGGGTCAGGTTTGGGACATATGACATATGTATATTCCTCAGTACAACATAGAACTGAGGCTAAGACCATGGATGGTTTTCAACTGTCAGTAGTAGGCCATGGCACAAAAGCATCTGGTCTTTTGCCCAAAATAAGTTTTAAAATCCACACACCGCCTGGATTTATTTTTGAGGTAAAGCAGCTGCAGATATTCACATAGGAAAGAAACTAGAGCCTATGAGCCTTTTCTCTTCATATAGATGCCTTCTCATCCCCAGCTCCTCAGAAACCAGCTACTGGCCTTTTAAGCTAGAATGTTGGATGGAGCTTTCAAAGTCATAGGGGAAATATTTTAGTATACGACAGTGTCTCTCAAACCTTTTTAGCTCCGGCACACTAAGGGCTCCTTTTACGAAGCTGCGGTAGCGGTTTAACACATGTAATAGCGCACGCTAAACTGCCGGCCACTACCTTCTCCTCTTGAGCAGGTGGTAGTTTTTCGGCTAGCATAGGGGTTAGCGCGTGATGAAAAGTCCCGTGCAATAAAGCCGCTAACGCAGCTTTGTAAAAGGAGCCCTAAGTGCAGCACATTATAATTGAAATTATAAAATTGAAAAACCAACAAAAAATTAAATTTGAGAGTCATTTATTTAGAGTTCTTTAAGCTATGCATGTATAGGCAATAGTATTAATGGTGAAATTAAAGTAGATAGAATAGAATTGCTAATCAATGTGATGGATGTGCTTGCTTTTCAGTGCAAATTGACTCAAAATGCAGCCTGATAGTTGACAAGCAAACCATCATCCTCCAGTCTGTAGCTGTTCTCTTTATTTTGATTTAATTTCTGTCCAAGCTGAAAATCCAAGCTTGCAAAGATAAGAAGATCCAAACGTTAACAAAGTCTTGATTGCTTTGTTGCTCAAGTTAGGATAACTACTGCATATAAAATTACTTGCCATTAGTTTTCAAGCACTAATCACGTCAAAGAATGATGCTTGTCTGAGCAGTTGTATCCTTACGCACACAGACAGACACTTGTAACATTTACAGACTCTTGCCTTCGTGATGTACATGTCATCTATTCTAGTGTATACTTATGAAGAAAATCTGTAAAAATAAAGCAAAATTCTGGAATCTCTCGAGGTACATCCAGAATCTTTTCATGGCACACAGTTTGAAAGACACTGGTTTATGACAATAAAGTCTATCTATGCCCAGTCCACAAGGATAGATCCAGAAACATGCTACCATCTGACCATCATGCTAAAACTCTTAGGAGAGATTTTCATATGACCATATTGAGTGGCACTTCAGGGACGCCAAGACTTAAATAGATCTTGCTCACAGCAACTATTCTAGGGTCCTACTGGAAAGATTAATAGGGTTGTTGGAGTATCAAAATCTCCAAATACCTTCCCGATTCTTCAGAGATACTTAATCCTACTAGTTTCACAGGTCTTCAAGAGAAAGATTCTTTAGAAATTTCCCCAGTATCCTCATATACTTTTTCCTGTATGAGATCACTTAACCATCTTGCTCTAGAGCACAGGTTATAATTAACTGCAGCCAGAGGGACCGTGCATGCATTTTGTAGCATGAATTCAATGTGATGAAAATACTGCGTACAGTTTAGATTAAAATATTTTTTCCCTCAAGGAACTGTGGAACACATTCAATGGTGGGATGATTTTGGCTGGAAAAGTTTATGAATAAATTGTGTTGTTTAAGAAACCACCAGCTAATGACAATAATCCACATTCTTTTAACTGAGATATTTCAGAGGATTCAGAAAGCCTGCCAATTCTCTCTGCTAATTTTCTAAGCCACTGATGTTAAGGAAACCACTAAATAAAGTCTTGTTCTTTTTTTAAATCAAAGATATTGTATGCCAAGTGAGCACTGACATTATGTTGAATGTCCCTTTGGGATCAAGGGGTGTGGACCGAAGCACACTGTACTTTCTGTTCATAGTATGTTTGCAAAAGCAGCAATTTAACTCACTGTGTTTGATTAAAAACGTTTTGAACTACCCAGGAATATGAAACTGACACCAGCAGGCAGACTCCTCTATATTGTTACAGGGAAGCTCCTGTGCCTGTGGATGCCAGCACAAAGAAGTCTGTTCCTAGAATTAGGCATGGAGAAATAAAACCATTTTCTAAGCTGCCATATTGTACCTCAACCTAGAGCCAGAAATAAAGATACAAGTTATAGCTGTGAGCAGCAGGGATCCCATTTGTATTCCTCTAGTCCTGGGTAGAGAAAGGGTGATCAAAAAGTGGAAGGAACCAAGAGGTCTGGAGTGACTATTCCCAGGGGTGGTGCTCAGCATGTTACACATGATAGTAAGTGGGAGACCGGTTTGGATCAGCACACACAACAGTTCATTAGGGAACAATTCACACCTGGTTACATTACATTACATTAGTGATTTCTATTCCGCTTGTGCCTTGCGGTTCTAAGCGGATTACAAATTAGAAGATATCTGGACATTACCGAGAGAATTATATAACAATGATTCATGTACATTCCATGATACAGTTGAGAATTACAAATTAGAAGATATCTGAATTTATCCGATGGAATTACATAGTAAAGATTTGAGTACTTACAGGATACAGTGAAGAATAACAATATATTCGGGTAACAGAAGAAGATTACCTAACATTGAAGGAAGAAGTTTATTGGTTCTTATCTCCTGAGTCCCAATAAGAGCAGGCCAGGTGAAACAGAAAGGAGGCAGCCACAGAACAGCTACAGTCTTGGTTTAGAATGGAATGCAGAGGAGAAACCTATTCCTAGAACAAGGAGGAACCCAGAATCCAAGCACAGGTCAGGTTTCATTCTAATGTTGGCAATTATTTTCCTGACACTGAAATGACTGATGATTATCTGGCTAATTTATCAGAAAGCAATGAAAATCTGTGGCCAGAAGGCATGGAGCCTGAGAAAGCTAATGGGGATTCAATGGAATATTTAATGGAGACAGAGTATGCTTGAGCTAAGACTGTTCTAAAACCTTGAAAGAAAAGTCAAGTTGCATTTAAAGTATCCCAAAGTTTGGGCAGGAATACTAAGTTGTTTCTCTATCGGATTGACTGTGGCATGCTGCCTAAAGAATTTAGTTCTGTGTTCTATTGTTTTATTTATTTATTTTTTTTGCTAGAACTATAATACCTTTTGAATACACCCACAGTTGTAGTGAGAAAATAAAGAAGACATTTTGTGGGGGGGATTTCCTTTTCTTTTTCTTGAAGCTGTATCAGTTAGTATTGCACAACAGGGCAGTGACCTTTAATTGTGTTACTGGTTTTGGGGTCCTATTTAGGGAGCAACCACAGCCAGCAGTCATTGTGGATGGAGGTCCATTTCTGCCTCTGAGTTTAGCTAACTAAAGAAAGCACAGTGAGGCAGAAGAAAGAGTACACAAATTGGATGTTTGTGGAAATTAAGGGGTCCTCTTATTAAGGCACACTAAACGATTTATCGTACTAAATGCTAAGGCATCCATTATATTCTAATCTTAAGCACACACTAAATTGGTTAGTGCACCTTAATAAAAGGACCCCTAAATGAAGGTGTCCCCAGTCTGGAGAAACTGTTGCCCAGTTGGAGGAAAAGAGAATTGGGTAGGTCCAGGCCTAAAGTGGAAGCCATTTTGTTTTGGTTTTGATTTTCACTTTGTGGTACGGTTGGAGGTTCTGATATTGAATCCTGACACTGATAAAAGCATTGAAAGGAGTTTTGTGTTACTGACTATTGAGAAACCTGTGTGGAGGAAGTCTCATGTTGGGGAAATTTTGGACTAGGATTTCTTAAGATTTTGGATGAACAGTTTTTGCAATGTATATGTTTGAACTGCTGGGAATGTTTTGCCTTTTTCCCTTTTGATAATAATAATAAAAAAAAACAACTATTTCAATTGAATTCCAAAGAAACTGTGCAACTCATTGTGCTACATGATACACCATTCCAAAAAGCTGAACTCCGCTCGGTCAGCGCTGTATGTGCCGAGCAGTTTTGGTTATACCCGCTTAGGTGCAGCCATGCCCGGTGACAATATATCCTGCCTTCTATGTGCTCCTTGTTTTGCAACCAGTCATGTCCTTAAAATTACTCTGCATGCTTAAGTTTGCAAGAAGGTTTTGATATGCTGCTTATTAAAAATTAGGGGTCCTTTTACCAAGGAGCACTAGCCAATTTAGCATGCGCTAAACACTAATGCGGTTATGGAATATAATGGACGTGTTAGCGTTTAGCACGCGCTAAATTGGCTAGTGCACCTTAGTAAAAGGACCCCTAAGTGGTTTGCAAACAAAGTGGGGAGAAAAAAAAAAGAACTGGGTTCTAATTGGCACTTATTAAAATTTGTGCATAAATCTGGGAATTATTCTATAAGACTTGCTGGCCAATATTCAGCTATAGTTAGTTGGCCAGGAATTTGCATAAAATACATAAAAATCACATAAATTTAGAGGTTAACATAACAAAAACAAAGATACGGTAGGGTAAAAGGTCCGGGAGGAATTACAATATCTTGATAGGAAAGAAAGTAATGGGAAGTTACGAGAGGAAAAAGGGTAAAGGATTTTTAAAATAAATACTGCTTTGATTTATTTTATAAGAAATGCTGTCATTTCAATAACCATTAGGAGACGCAATGTGCACCAGACAGCTACAGTTTGCAAGAGTTTCTCATTTTGCTATGTCCTTTTGTAACCCGTTCTGAGCTTCCGGGAGGATGGGAGCAGCAATTACACTGAAAAAAAAATAACATAGTAACATAATAGATGACGGCAGATAAAAACCCGAATGGTCCATCCAGTCTGCCCAACCTGATTCAATTTAAAGTTTTTAATTTTTTTTTCTTCTTAGCTATTACAAATTCATATCATTTTCTTAAGTCGCATTTCAAAATATTCCTTCCACCTTATTGTACTGCCCTACCTGACTTGCAACGTGTTTGGTTCTTATCTACATTCCCTCGGATTTTATATATGGTGGCCAAATTTGGGCATTCTGCCAAGATGTGCAAGCAAATAAACGGGCTAATAACTGGGTGCTAACAATTATTGATGTTAATTGGCACTTATTATAATTATAATATACAGAATAAGTACCTGTCTAAAATATGGGGGGGTTCGCAGGTGGCAGCGGGAGGGAATGGGTATCCCCCCTTCCACTCAAACACAGTCTTATTTCGGTTCAACCAGGCTTGGTTTTAGGGTTCTATGGCCTATTCCTCAGCAACCAATTGTGTTGCCACTGAGCTGATTGCGGCAAGGGAATCTCTCTACCACAATCAACTGAGCGGCAACACGATTCTCTAAATGGCGCCTGTGACATGGGCACCAGTTAATCTGGGTGGTTAGGCAGGGTTAGGCACCTGTCCATTAGGACAGACACTATTTTTTTATAGAATGCCCGTGTGTGATTCTCAAAAGCCGCTTAGGCAGATGCTGAGACAAGGTGTCCTAAACAGAATCAGGCTCATAGTCCCCACCAACAAACATGTCTGCAAACCTGAAGATTTCAAATTTCATGGGAGCCACCTCACAGTAATTCTTCTTGTTAGGTACCCATGGCTCTCTGCACTTCATCCAGCTCTAAACCAGAACCCATATACAAGTACATTTGTTTGCAATTCTAACCAGAGTGCATACTTGAAATCACCAAGTAGTCTCTTAGCTGGGAATACAGTATATGAAACTCACTATCACTCTGGTTTTCTCTATCTCCTTTTTGTATACGTAATAATCACCAAGTCTCCCTTTCCTTTTCTGAAAGAGAATCAATATAATTCTGCAGTTCTTTCATGTGTAGACCTTTTAATGCTTTGACGGCTGCTTCTAGTTTGCCTGACTTGAATCTTGCCAGGACTGTTATCTCTTAGGATATGTATTTTGGAAAAAATACTGAAATTCTTGCAAGGTTTTGGCTTGGCTGTTTGTTAGAGAATGAGATTATTTATCCAGCAGTAAATTCTCTAGGACCTCCTTGATAGTGTTACATTAAAATATAGAAATGTACAAAATAATCAAGATTTGCATACACATTTCATTAATGGCACTTTTAAAGCATTGACGTTATTGCTACCTATTTTGTCATGTTTAATGCATGACATTGCTGTCTATAAATCAAAAAATGTCTCAAATGATATGCAATATTAGGATAACCAAAATATAATCAAACCAACACATAAATGATCATAATGATACCAAAGTTGTTTTTCATAATCATTCTTGATAGATTTTCAGAAGTGGTTCCAAGCATAGGGCAAACTATCACCTATGGCAATTTCTACCGCTAGCTTCCTCATTGGTCTTATAACATAAGAACATAAGAATTGCCACTGCTAGGTCAGACCAGTGATCCATCGTGCCCAGCAGTCCGCTCACGTGGCGACCCTCTGGTCAAAGACCAGCACCCTAACTGAGACTAGCCCTACCTGCGTACGTTCTGGTTCAGCATGAACTTGTCTAACATTGTCTTGAATCCCTGGAGGGTGTTTTCCCCTATGACAGACTCTGGAAGAGCGTTCCAGTTTCTACCACTCTCTGGGTGAAGAAGAACTTCCCTATGTTCGTAACATGTCACGTACTCCTTTTAACATAAAAATAATCTTGTTACTCCAAATATTCATAACCAAAAATATTCGTGTCCATATTCACAACACTTATCTTAATGATTCTGAAGATATTTCAATTCTGCCGCAATGCTAACTATTGCCAAGTTCCAACTACTGCCGACATGCAGGTTTCGCCAAACAGTGTATCAGGGCAAAGCTCTTGAGCATCACATCTTCACATATTTTCAAACAGCATTCTGAGGGTCCTTTTATCATAAGAACATAAGAATTCCCATAAAGGGTCCTCTTGCAATTTAACAACAACTTTGTGTCTTCAGCAAATTTAATTATCTCATTAGTTATTCCTATCTCTAGATCATTGATAAATATGTTAAAAAGCAGCAGTCTCAGCACAGACCCCCCGGGGAACCCCACTATTTAACCTTCTCCATTGAGAATATTGATCATCTATATCTACCATTTTCTGTCTTTCAATCAGTTCTTAATCCATAATGGGACATTACCTAAACTAAACTAAAACTTTGTTTTATAGACCGGGTCATCAACCAAGAGGAGCTCAACTCAGTTAACAGTAACGTAATACATAAAACATAAACTTGACAAGGAAAGTAGACTAGAATAGTTAGTTTCCAAAATGTTTAGCAAACAAAAAGGTTTTCAGAGCTTTCCAGAATAAAGCAAAAGACCCTAAACTTCTTAATGTAAGTGGTAAAGCATTCCAGAATTTGATTAATTTAAAAGCAAAAGAATGACTAAATCTCTTGAAGGTTCTGTTTTTACCACTGACAGAGGGAAATGTAAGTTTTTTAATTTTTGAGATCTTCAGGCAAGATGAGACCTATGCACATTCTAGTCTATCCCATGACCTTCTAATTTCCTCAGAAGCCTTTCAAGAGGTACTTTGTCAAATGCCTTTTGAAAATCCAAATACACAATATCAACTGGCTCACTTTTATCCACATGTTCATTCACCCCTTCAAAGAAATGCAGTAGATTGGTGAAGCAAGATGTCCTTTGACTAAATCTATGTTGGGTTTCTCTCATTAATCCATGCTTATGCAAATGTTCTGTCATTTGTTCTTTATTAGTCTCTACCATTCATACTCTGATTCTTCCCTTTCTCCTTAAAAAATGACATGGAAATGGTTTCCCGCGGTTATCAGTGGGAACAGGAACGGTGATAAATGTTGTCACCATGTCATTCTCTACCCAAGCTCCCTCTGCTGGCCTGGGAGAGGAACTTCACCCTGCCACAGTCACGTTGACCACCCTTCAGTCTTCTGGTATTATGCTTGATTTTAAAGAAACATTACAAATTACTAACAATAGCTCTGCAAGTTCATTTTTCAATTCTATCAGCACTCTAGGATGTATACCATCCGGTCCAAATGATTTGCTACTGTTCAGTTTGTCAAACTGATCCATTACATACTCCAGTATTATAGAGATTTGATTCAGTTTCTCTGGCTCATTAGAATTGAATACCACTTAAACCACCGGAGCTCCCCACATCTTCCTTGGTGAAGATCAACACAAAGATTCCAAGGTTTGTTCATACTCCTGTAGAATTTTTAGTCCATTCTACTCAAGACCCTCCTTAACTATAATGCTATACTAGAGAATTGCGCAGGGACAGAAATCCCACCCATTCCCACTTGTATCCCACCCGTCCCCGCCAGAATCCCCTCAGTCCTCGTGAGGAATCCCCTCCATCCCCACCGACCCCGCAAAGAATCTCCTATGTCCTCGCCCATCCCCCATAAAAGTTTCCAAGTTTATTAATTATTAAAATTTGATGTTCTGCCATATCTAAATTCAAAGCGGTTTTACATAAAATTTAAGTAAAACAGGAGAATAACCTATTTTATATATTGGTTTGATTATATTTTAGTGACCCTTATATTGCAATCTATAAGGCTTTCCCGAATATGGTTATAAGTTTATTGCAGAATGCCCAGCATGTTTCCTGGGCTCCGTGCGCTGTTCCACATGCTCTGATTTGGTAGCAACCGTATGAGTGACTGTAGATTCATACATAACGCTATTTGATTAGATTGTTGAAGACTCTCAAGACTCCTGAGGCAGGCCTGTTTAGCCGAAACATGTATATGTTGAGTCATTGAGCCATTGGAAGAATTATTGAGCTATTGGATGAATAAAGATATTTGATGAGTGGAAGGACACTTTATTTGTGCACATCATTCTGATCAGGACAATTCTACTGTTTTTTCTGCAATTGTAAGTTTATTGTACCAAAACAGTCAAATTAAACCAAGTTAAGGTCAATCCATCCTAGTTCAACAACTTTAAATACCAAGAAATCATTGGTTTAGATGAGACATAGATGTGGTATAAATTGATTGACCTGTACCTAACCTGAAATAATAATGAAGATTAGATACATGTAACCCCACTCTATCTTTCGTTATTATCCCAGTGATACTTTTAGTGGACTATGGCTAAATGATTAGACACACAAAGAATCTCATTACAATCTCGGAGAAAGTGGGAGCCAGAAGGCCTTGAGCATGCGCAGATGCTCGAGGCCCAGCAGAATCAGCGGCAAGTGGTAGGCTCTTTGGGCACCGGCACGCTGCACCAACCCACAGTATGGGTTTTGGCGGGGGGCAATGCCGGTTCACGGGGGGGCGATGCTGGTTTGCAGGGGTGGGGGTTCGCAAATCGAGTCAACGCTCGGTTTGTGAGGCAAGATTTGCGAGAGTGTTTTGCTCATCTTGCAAAACACTCGCAAATTGAGGTTTGACTGTATTATTATTATTAAGACTTAGCCAAAAGGAAAGATTTATAAACTATAAAGAGTTTTACCTCATACAAAATTGTCATTTCTTTAATAAGACATTAACTATTTTTTCTGAGACCCTCCAAGTACCTAAAAATCCAAAATGTGGCCCTGCAAAGGGTTTGAGTTTGAGACCACTGACCTAAAACTATGCAATGTTGTAACACTATCCCCCTCTTTTACAAAATTGCACTAGTGGCTGCCGCACGGCAACAGCCCCAGACCCTTTAAATCTCTATGGGCTTTGGGGCCTTTACCACAGCGGCCTGCACTAAACGTTTTCGTAAAAGAGGCCCTATGAATGTAGCTCTACTCGTATATTGGAAAACTGTGATTGTAAACTAACCCATTCTGAGCTCTTTGGGGTGGATGGGATATAAAACTAACCAACTAAAGAAATGTATTTTGTTATACTCACCCAAAAACAAAAAAGAAAACAAGTAAGGATGCCCAAATATCATTTTTTGAATAGATTGGATGTCACTCTGTTTAGGTATACAATGCTGCGAATATTATTGGATGATTTTCTACTAACTCCCTCTTTTACGAAACTGCGATAACAGTTTCTAGCATAGGGAGCAGCGTTGAATGGCCCACACTGCTCCTGACTCTCATAGGAACTCAATGAGCATCAGGAGCAGCGCGGCTCCCTGTGCTAGAAACTGCTATTGCAGTTTCGTAAAAGGAGGCCTAAGAGTTTTGTTATACTCCTTCATAGGTATGGTAGCTGTAGTTGGCTTCATTCCTCAGTACTGTATATGTTTTTGCATTAATAATGCTTAAAGGCCATACAGTACAGATGGGGAATTGCCTAAAATAGGAAACTCTTACCAAGGAATTCTGGTGTCAGGGACATAATTTCCTAATATTAATTTCCTTAATTAGGAAATATTCAAATATTTCCTAAAGATCATGGTGTTAGCAATCTTAATATAAAAGTCACTAATATATTCACTGAATGTTGTGGACACCAGTGGTGTCCACAACATTCAGTGAATATATTACAGAGATTTTTGTATTAAGATTTTAATAAATATTTACTTATTTAATTTATCCCTGGTTCATGTGTACAGTTCTGTGTTAGTCAATTAAACCCTGATTCTATAAATGATACCTAAAGTTAGGCACGCCTAGCTGATCAAGGTGCCTAGCTTAATTTTTTTTATTGGTTTAATCAGCACTGATAATTGCAACTAAAATTACAAAGAAATTTTAAAAATTAGATAGGCGCCTACCAATTTGGGGTAGTCATCTACACTTAGGTGCCTACTGACAAGTTGCCATGGTTAGGGGCAGATTTGGGGTGGATATGCATGGTTTCACATAGATGCCAGTAGGTACCTACCTTACGTGCACTAAGGCCAAGAAAACCCTGGCCTAAAAGATAATGCGCCTAATATTTTAACACTTACCAGTGTCTAAGAATGCTTAGGTGCTGATAGGTGTGATTCTATAAATGGCACCTAGCAACAAAGGATGTGCTGAGGTGTCCCATGGTAGATTTGCACCATGTGTTAAAAAAATGCTTTTTTTTCATGAAGAGGGCATGTCGTGGGTGAAGAGTGGGCATTTCTATGCTAACCAGTTAGTGCATCAATAATACTGATATGTTAACTCACTAGCACATGATAAGCGCGTGAGCTCATGTCATCCACAAAATAAGCGGTGGTAAGGGCTCACACACACACTTCTCTTTTAAGACTTTAATTGGCAGATGGTGAAACAGCTGCTTTACGTAACTTGATGTTAAATGAGAGCAACAGGCATTTGGAGATGCAGATCTCCCATAAGAGCCATAGAAGACACATGTTGGTTCTGAGCAACAATGCCAAATAAAGGGCTAACGGCCTCATGCTAATGGCAGCATTAGCACAGGAAAACCAGAGAGAATTGACCCCATGAAATCCACAGAGAAAAGAGTCCAAGAAAAACCAAAAAAACACTGTGGAGTGACGATGTTCCTGAGATGGACTTTATTGACAATATCAAAGTTCCAAAGGTACAGTTAAATAATCCACATGAAAATAAAATGATCCACATATAAACCTTATTGCTTTGGTTTCTAGCAGCGTTCTCCTTACGACTCTCCACATATCAGTTTTTCCACGTATCTACCACCATAGGACTTTCAGGGAGCCCTGAAGAAGACTATCTTGTTGAAACTCGGACCGTGTTGGGTCCTACGCTTTCAGTGAACTAGGTCCTATAGGTTTTTATGTGGATCATTTTATTTTCATGTAGATTGTTTAATTGTTTAATTGGAACTTTGATATTTTTAATAAAGTCCATCTCAGGAACATCGTCACTCCACAGTGTTTTTTTGTTTGTTTTTGTTTTTTTGATTCTCTAGCATTAGCACAGAGCCATTAATGCTGGAAATTGGAAATTGACCATTTTCTGGCTGTGGGAAGAAATGGCCTTAGTGCATTTGAAAGACCTGCATAAGGGCACGCTAAGGCCACTTTTCATGTAGCTTTTTAAAAGGACGTATAAGTGGTTAACACCCTTTAGTACAGTGGTTCCCAAACCTGTCCTGGGGGACCCCCAGCCAGTCAGGTTTTCAAGATATCCCTAATGAATATGCATAAGAGAGATTTGCATATAATGGAAGTGACAGGTATGCAAATCTCTCTCATGCATATTCATTAGGGATATCTTGAAAACCTGACTGGCTGGGGGTCCCCAGGACAGGTTTGGGAACCACTGCTTTAGTAGAAGGGACTCGTATATATATTCTATGCCTGCCCTGTATCGGTAGCATGGAATATTGCTACTCCTTGGGTTTTGGCCAGGTACTAGTGACCTGGATTGGCCACCATGAGAACAGGCTACTGGGCTTGATGGACCATTGATCTGACCCAGTAAGGCTATTCTTATGTTCTCATGTTCACATCTTTTCATTGGTAGCTCAAAATGAATTACATTTAAGTAAGGTAGGTTTTTTCCTATCCCCAAAAGACTTATAGATAGTTTGTAACTGAGGAGAATGAAGTGGGCTCTGAATCCAGGCCACTCTAACCACTAGACCAGTGTCCGGCAAACTTTTCCGGCCGGCGGCACACTAAATGCAGTGCCCGGCCAGAAGGCACCCAGATGTTGAAACGATGACATCACACGCATGTGTGACATCATTGCATTGATGTCCGGGAAGTGCAGGGAGAAGAGGAGAGACGCCAGCCAGGAGGAGAGTCGTCCATGCCGGCTGACTTCCTACAGGACGTGCCTCTCGCCGCGAGAGGCACGTCCTGTGGGCAGGCAGTCGGCGTGGACGACTCTCCTCCTCGCCAGTGTTTCGCGGCACATCAGAAATCTCAGGAGGCACACTGGTGTGCATTAGACTGTTTTATTTTATCCTTTTAGCACACACTAAACAAAATCATGTCAAACATTACTTTGTATGACTGATTTCTCAGATCTACAAGCTGTGTTCTTTATTTTAACAAACATGTTTAATAACAATACTGGTAAAGCACTGCACAGCCTAGTACTGGTGCCAATTATTTCTTTCAATGCAAGTTTAAATCATCCAGTTGTCTGGGTGCAGCAGCCCCTCCACAAGCTTTCCTCATTAAAAAAAATCATGCACATAAAGAGGCCCAAGAACATAATTATTAGGCCCGAATGCATAAAATGTAATCATAAATCATGTTCAAGATCCATCTTCCCACTTTCCTCAAAGGCTGCAGTGTTTAAAATGTATCTGAGTTCTGTATGAACAACAAAGAATATTCCCCTAGTGCCACAGGGCTGGCATTCTTCCACAACACTTTGGCCAGAAAAATGCAGTCTGTAGGAGGAGTGGGGTATACAATTATTGATATCTTTTAGTAACTGGTCTCTTTTTGAGAGCTTTTGAATCCTGCTTCTTGCCTTTTTTTTTTTTTTTTACCCACTTACATTTTCAAGGGAATGCGTGTAATTCAGATATAAAGAAAACAGAATGGCTAACTTAGATTCTTTAAAACAGATGAGAAGCAATATTGTTTTTTTAAAGGTAATAATATGTTGAGGACATTGCAAGTATATTTGCCAGCTGGCTCTGTTTCTTCAGGGCAGACTATGCTCTGAGTCTTCTCTCTTCCCCACCCATGAGTGAACTTATGGTTCTAATCTGCTACTATTACTATTTACTATTTCTGTAGCACTGAAAAGGATACACAGCACTGTACAATCAACATGCAATAGACAGTCCCTGCTCAGAAAAGCTAACAATCTGATTGGACAGACAAACAGGACATATAGGGATTACACAAGACATTGCTCCTGCATACAGCAGTTTGGTTTAAAAAAAAAAAAGTCATCTTACTGAATCACTCATCGTTGAATCAGATATTGTTTGCATATTATAAGAGGACAATCACAGAAAGTAGTCTACAATGAGGAAAAGACCCTTGAGGCAGGCTTCAAGGCCGAAACACGTACATTTCAGGTAATGAGTAAATAAAAACTTTGAACACCATGGGTCTCCCCCTTTGTTTTGCTTTTTGAATAACATTCATGGCTGATGTAAATTTTTGACCTTTGCAGCTGTTCTTCTAAGTTTCTTTTTTGCCATTCACGTCATGTTATCATAGTCTCCTTTTTTAAAAAGTTAAATGCTATCATATTGAATTTCCTGCATGTACTTTCCCCAGAGATCATATCAAATCTGATCATGTTATGGTCACTGTTAATTGGCTCAACATCACTACATCTTGCACCAATTCATGTGTCTACTAATAACTAATCCCCCCCCCTTTTAGAAAACCACAAAAGCAGATTATAGCGCGGGCCGGCACACCATGCTCTACCCTGCTCCCGACGCTCATAGAAATTCTAAGAGTGTTGGGAACAGCGCAGAGCATCCAGCGTGTCAGCTGGCGTTAAAAACGGCTTTTGCAGTTTTGTAAAAGGGGGGAGGTGGGTAGATCTAGAATTGATTTGTCTCTTGTCGGTTCCTGATCCAGTTGCCCCCATAAAGAAGTCCTTGATTTCATCAAGGAATTTTACCTCCTTAGCATGCCCTGATGTTACATTTACCCAGAATATATCAGGGTAATTAAAATCACTCGTTATCATGTTGCCCAGTTTGGTAGCCTCCCTAATTTCTGATAACATTTCAGCATCATCACTTTCTGATAAAGAACAAGTGATACCATCAACTTTAATTCTGATGGTTGCTTTAGCGCTAGATAAAAATTGGTTACTGAAACTTTTCTTTAAAAATAAACAGAAAGATTTCTTGGGTCTAAAAATACAAATGTATCCAGAGACGAGTGTAGCGGTTAGCCCTGTTGGAGGCGACTGGCTGCTGGGCCCTGAGACAGCGGTTGTTTTGGCGCAGATCCCTCCCCTGCCACCGGGAGTCCTGGACCTGCTGTGCACCTTTCTTCTGAGGTGTAGACGGTTTGCTAGAGACTATGAGATTTGGCATCTGTGGATCTGCTGTGGCCAACCTGCCTTCTTGTCTTCAGCGTTTGATCTTGGCCTTCCCGCTTCACATGGCCTGAACTTGCTGTTGTTATTTCTTGTGGACTGAATCTGGCAGAGTCTAGTTCAGCGGAGCTGGAGATGTCGGGAGATCGCAGGTGGAGCTGTGAGGCATTCTGGAGGATCAGCTTTGATGAGGAAGGATATCTGCGTGGCCTTGAGACATCACATAGCCAGAGATCCCAACGAATCGGCCCTGCTGTCCGTTGGGCCTGCGGCTGTCCCTACTCTGGCAGTGATTTTTATAGTGGACTTCAATATCAGTTGTGACCTGCCTTCTCCTTTCTACCTGCAATCTTCAGCCTTACACTGAATAAAGCCCAATTGGACTTCTACTCTGTCTTGCTTGGACTGCTTTGGGTCTTTGAGGTTTTGATTTATTTTAATGTTATTCTTTTATTTTTTTTTATTATTTGAATTGTTATATCTTTACTATTTCACAATTGTTTTCTCAGGTACTTTAGCTAGATTGTGAGCCTTCGGGACAGTTAGGGAAGTTCCAAGTACTTAATTTATATTTTATTGTAACCCGTTCTGGGCTTTTGGGGAGGACGGGCAATAAAAGTGAACAAATAAATAAATACATTTAGCTCGTGATACCCAGAGACGTCTTCAAGAATTTTTACTTCTAAAACTAGGGGTGTTAGCTCTAGGTCAAGGCCAATGAGGTCAAGGTTATCTTTTTGTGTCAAAGCTTCCAATTCCCCCATCTTATTCCTTAGGCTCCTTGTATTTGTGTACATACACTTGAGTTTGTGGCCTGTTACTTTCTTACATTTCCTTCCCTCTTGTGTCCCTTTTGATCTGTCAGGATTTCTGTCTTGCCTATGATCCAGTGAGTCTTCCCCGTAATCTTCCTGCATAGTATCCTCTGGGTATACCGTTTCCCGAACCATTGACTCTTGGTCGACTGTGGCTTTCCCCTTCTTCCTAGTTTAAAAACTTTTTTCAATTTCTCGCTTGATGTTGCTTGCAAGTAGCCTCGTTCCGTCTCTGCTGAGGTGGAATCAATCCTTCCTGTATAGCTTGCTCTTCCCCCAGAACGTCATCCAGTTGTGCGCAAAGTAGAATCCTTCTTCCTCACACCGGAGCCTCATCCATGCGTTGACTGACTAAAAATTCTACAGGAACCAAAACATACCTTGGAATCCCTATGGGTAGAAATTCCATGTGTAAAGGTGGAAAGGATAGTGATAGGGGTGTACAACCATTTGCCTGACTAAGATGAATAGATGGATGCAGAAATGGTATCGGAAACTAGGGAGAAATGTCACAAGGCGGTGAGGGAAGCAAAACAGGACTATGAGGAAAAAATAGCCCGGGAGGCCAAAAACTTCAAGCCCTTCTTTAGATACGTGAAAGGGAAAAAACCTGCAAAAGAGGCAGTGGGACCCCTGGACGACAAGGGAAGAAAAGGGTACATCAAGGAAGATAAACAAATCGCAGACAAACTAAATTCATTCTTTGCGTCCGTTTTTACGAAGGAGGACACCTCAACAATACCTGAAGCGGAGAAAGTGTTTGCAGGAGAAATAGAAGACAGCCTCACCACAGTTGAAGTGGACTTAGCCCAGATATACTATCAGATCGACAAACTTAAAAGTGACAAATCACCTGGACCGGATGAAATTCACCCGAGAGTCTTGAAGGAATTGAAGATTGAAATTGGAGAGTTATTGCAAAAACTTGCAAACCTGTCAATCAGAACTGGTCAGATACCAGACGACTGGAGGAAAGCGAACGTCACGCCAATTTTCAAAAAAGGATCGAGAGGAGAACCGGGCAACTATAGACCTGTGAGTCTTACGTCTGTCCCCGGCAAGATGATTGAATCACTGATCAAGGATAGCATAGTTCAGCACTTGGACACACACGACTTGATGAAACCCAGTCAACATGGATTCAGGAAAGGGAAATCGTGTCTGACGAATTTACTCCAATTCTTTGAGACCGGTGAACGAGCAAATTGATAGTGGAAAGCCGGTGGACATAATATACTTGGACTTCCAGAAAGCATTTGACAAAGTTCCACACGAAAGACTTCTCAGGAAGCTACAAAGCCATGGCATAGAGGGAGATATACAAAGATGGATAGGCAAATGGCTGGAAAACCGAAAGCAGAGAGTGGGCATAAATGGGAAGTTCTCCGACTGGGAGAGAGTGACTAGTGGTGTGCCCCAGGGCTCGGTACTTGGGCCGATCCTTTTTAATATTTATATCAATGACCTGGAAAACGGAACATCCAGTGAGATCATCAAGTTTGCAGACGACACAAAACTCTGCCGGGCAATCAGATCGCAGGAGGACAGTGAGGAACTCCAGAGCGATTTGTGTCGGTTAGAAAAATGGGCGGAGAAATGGCAGATGAAGTTCAACGTGGAGAAATGCAAGGTAATGCATTTAGGCAGTAAAAATAAGGAATACGAGTACAGAATGTCAGGTGCAACTCTGGGGAAAAGTGAACAAGAAAGAGATCTGGGTGTACTGATAGATAGGACCCTGAAGCCGTCGGCACAATGCGTGGCAGCGGCAAATAAGGCAAATAGAATGTTGGGCATGATAAAGAAAGGAATCTCGAGTAGATCGGAGAAAGTTATAATGCCGCTTTATAGGGCAATGGTCAGACCCCACTTGGAATACTGCGTCCAACATTGGTCTCCCTACCTAAAGAAGGATATAAAACTGCTGGAGAGGGTGCAGAGACGAGCAACTAAACTAGTGAAGGGTATGGAGAAACTGGAATATGAGGATCGACTTAAAACACTGGGATTGTTCTCCCTTGAGAAAAGGAGACTGCGTGGGGATATGATCGAGACCTTCAAAATACTGAAAGGAATTGACAAAATAGAGCAGAGAAGATTATTTACAATGTCCAATTTGACACGGACAAGAGGACATGAAATGAAGCTAAGGGGGGGCAAGTTCAGGACCAATGTCAGGAAGTTCTGCTTCACACAGAGAGTGGTTGACATCTGGAATACTCTCCCAGGGGAGATTATTGCGGAATCGACAGTCCTAGGTTTCAAAAGCAAACTAGATGCATATCTCCTTGAGATAGGCATATAAAGATATGGTTGGCTATAAAATAAGCCAGGCGAATACCTAGCAGGGCCTCCGCGTGTGCGGATCGCCGGACTTGATGGACCGAAGGTCTGATCCGGAGATGGCGCTTCTTATGTTCTTATGTTCTTATGAACTGAACAACACAGTAATAATGGGTGATTTCAATTATCCTGATATTGGCTGGGTAAATATAACAGGGTAAGCTAAGGAGGTAAAATTCCTTGCTGAAATCAAAGACTGCTTTATGGAGCAGCTGGTGCGGGAACCAACAAAAGGCAAAGCAATTCTAGAGTGTGGTGCAGTGGTTAAAGCTACAGACTCAGCTCCTTGAGGTTGTGGATTCAAATCCACGCTGCTCCTTGCGACACTGAGCAAGTCACTTAATCCCCTCCACTTACTGCACTTCTTCAAGGGAGTAAACAGGCAGATAGACAAGGGTGACCCAGTCGATATTGTATATCTGGATTTTCAGAAGGCGTTCGACAAGGTCCTGCATGAACGACTACTTCGAAAAATTGTGAGCCATGGAATCGAGGGTGAAATACTCACGTGGATTAAAAACTGGTTGGGGGATAGGAAACAGAGATTGGGGGTAAATGGACAATACTCGGACTGGAAAACCGTCATGAGTGGAGTGCTGCAGGGTTTGGTGCTTGGGCCCGTGCTCTTCAACATATTTATAAATGACCTGGAAACTGGTATGACGAGCGAGTGATTAAATTTTCAGACAATACAAAGTTATTCAGAGTAGTGAAGACACAAAAGGATTGCGAAGACCTACAATGTGACATAAAACATGCTCGAGAAATGGGCCATGACATGGCAAATGAGGTTTAACATGAATAAGTGTAAGGTGATGCATGTCGGTAACAAAAATCTTATACACGAATACAGGATGTCCGGTGCAGTACTCGGAGAGACCACCCCCCCCCCCCCAGGAAAGAGACTTGGGAGTACTGGTAGACAAGTCAATGAAGCCATCCGCGCAATGTGCGGCGGTAGTGAAAAGGGCAAACTGAATGCTAGGAATGATTAAGAAGGGGATCACAAACAGATCGGAGAATGTTATTATGCCGCTGTACTGAGCCATGGTACATCCCCACCTGGAATACTGCATCCAGCACTTGTCACCGTACATGAAGAAGGACACAGTACTACTCGAAAAGGTCCAGAGAAGAATGACTAAAATGGTTAAGGGGTTGGAAGAGTTGCCATACAGTGAGAGATTAGAGAAACTGGGCCTCTTCTCCCTTGAAAAGAGGAGACTGAGAGGGAACATGATCGAAACATTCAAGATAATGAAGGGAATAGACTTAGTAGATAAAGACAGGTTGTGCACCCTCTCCAAGGTAGAGATAACAAGAAGGCACTCTCTAAAGTTAAAAGGAGATAGATTCCGTACAAACGTAAGGAAGTTATTCACCCAGAGAGTAGTAGAAAACTGAAACGCTCTTCCGGAGGCTGTAATAGGGGAAAACACCCTCCAGGTAAGGCTAGACTCAGTTAGGGCACTGGACTTTGACCTAAGGACCGCCCCGTGAGCGGACTGCTGGGCACAATGGACCACTGGTCTGACCCAGCAGCTGAAATTCTTATGTTCTTATGATTCAAGAACCTTTTTAAAATATAATGCTATGCCTCTACCAATTTGATCCACCTTATTATTGTAATATAATTTGTACCCAGATATCACAGTGGCCCATTGGTTATCTTCCTTCCACCAGGTCTCAAAGATGCCTATAATATCTCTCTCTCCTATCTTGTTTATCCCTCAAGACATCCAAAAATCAGGGCAGAAAAATGACTATTTTCAAAACTGCAAGACATCAAACTTTTTTTTTTTTCTTTTTTTGTTAATCTTTATTCATTTTTAAAATTCACAAGTGTAACATATCATTTGTACTTTAACATTACTTAATATAACATCAAATTCTAACTCGTATCAAATATCCCCCCCTCCCTTATACCCAACAGTTATTCATATGCAAAAGAAATCATAGAATATTCCCATCCCACCCTGGATGTGTATGAACAAAAGATTGAAAACTTTTTTGTTTTTTTTAAATGACCTATCTAGACATCCTGGCCCTTAGGGCGTCTATCATTTTCAACTATTTTCAAAAATCAAAACATCTAAATACAAAATATCCCAAACAAGCCCATTTGGACATGAGAGGGACCAGCATTATAATGGACTAGGAACAGACACATGCCAACAGAATAGAAGGGCACCTTAGGGGGCATTGCTGTGAACTTCACATAAAGGGCTCCTTTTACTATGTTGCGATAGCAGTTTAAGCGTGCGCTGAATTGCCCCGCGCGCTAGACCTTAATGCCAGCATTGAGCTGGCGTTAATTCTAGCCAAGTAGCGTGGGTTTAGTGCACACTAAAATCCTGCGTGTGCTAAAAACACTATCGCAGCTTAGTAAAAGGTACACATCACTATAACTCCCTTATAGTGTAGAGTGAGCCCTCTAAAACTTCCCTAAAACCTACTATACCCACCTGTCTATCACTCCAAGAGCTCTTATGGCTACAGGTGTCAGTATGACAGTACAGTAGGTGGGTTTTGAAGGGCTCACACTGTCCACCATAAATATCTTGTATAGTGGTTAGCATGGGATTTGATGAAAAGAAGAAAAACTGCAGACGAGTGTACAAGATGCAGGCTAAGTTTATTAGAACAATAATAGCAGCGCTTTTGATCTTGTTGATCATGAAATAATGTTGCACTGCCTAGATGCAACAGGGCTTTTGGGAAGAGTCTGGAACTGGTTTCAGGGTTTTCTCACAAAAAGATCATACCGAGTGGTTTGTTGGCTGCTGGGCGCGATGGACCTCTGGTCTGACCCAGCAGAGGCATTGCTTATGTTGTTATGTTCTCTGTTTCTTGGAATAACCCTTCGGGGGCACCTCAGGGTTCCCCGTTATCACCCACCCTATTTAATATTTACATCTCGTCCTTAGGACAATTATTGCAAAAGTTGAATTTAAATTTCTATATCTATGCAGATGACATCTCGATTTTAATTCCCTTAAACAGCATAACAAATGAAATTTTAGAACACATTTCTTATATTATGACTGAAATAGAACAATGGACAATCAAGTTTAAATTGAAATTAAATACAGAAAAAACTAAAGTTCTCTTAGCAAGCCCAAAGGATAAAATAATTACAACATCACTTCACCTAAATGGTCATGATTACTCAATTTCTAAATCGATAAAAATATTAGGAGTTACATTAGACACACATCTATCCATGGTTGAACATACAAATTTAGTGGAGAAGAAGTGCTTTCAACACTATGGAAACTAAAAATTATAAAAAAATACTTTGACCCTCTATCCTTTATTGGATTATTGCAATATCGTTTATTTGGGTATACCTAAAAAAAACAATGGGAAAATTGAGAATAATACAGAGTACGGCTGTCCGTTTAATATTGGACTGAAGAAAAGAGATCATGTTAGTCCCTTCTATAGATTGCTGCACTGGTTACTGGTGGAGGCAAAAGTAATATTCAAATTTGGGGACTGACCCCTACTTATCTTTTGTCTCATTTTGTGCTATACAACCCCACGAGGAGAGCCATAAATTGTAATTTATTTGCCTATCCAAAGATTACTGGTTCTAGATATAGGTCATTTTTGGATAGGACTTTTATGTTTCAAGCAAGTAAACAGCAGTCCTGGTTTGGTAATTACATTAGTGGAGCCAGGTTGACCTACTGCGCTTTTTGGAAAGAAATTAAAACTGTGCTATTTGATTTATTTCTTAAATAGAAATTGCAAAATGCAATAATTCTTTAATAATTGCAATAATTCTACTCTGATTATCCTTAAGAAATATCTTGTACTTTTGCTATTTGTATTTTGTACTTCGCTGATTGTCCAGCTCTCTTTGATGTAAACCACCGAGAAGTCGTCAGATTGTGGCGGTATAAAAGAATAAAGTTATTATTATTATATTAATATCACCACTTATTACAAACCAGGGGACACAACATGCCTTCATCAAGGGTCCCTAATCTGTAAGATATCAGATAAAACCATAAACAGAAATAAACATAAGAAAAATCTCAGAACAAGTATCTCTCTCTCTCTCTCGTATGTAATCTTGTTGAAATCAACGTGAGATATTATTTCTAGCTTTGAAAGGTTGCTCATTGCATAAAAAGAAAAAAAAAGATTAGAAGGTTGATTTGGTTGAGAGATATCATAGATATTTATTGAGATTGATTAAAAGATACATTATATTGTATGTACCCATGATGCAAGTGTTGGCTGAAACACAGCCATTTTGGATTTTAATTTATTTTAGACATTTCTAAAGTACATGTTTTCATTATTTCTGTTAACTTGTTTTTTTAAATGGACTATTTTTGACTACTATTTATTGTAATGTATTTATTTATCTATTCATCCATATACTTTCTAGTTTTTGGCTGTTTCTCATTAGCCACAATAGATATGCTTAATTTGAGTCTTCCATCTCATCCATATTCATTGTGAATGTTCTAAAAACCAAATTGAAACTCTTGTACTACAGAAAATAAAATGATTTATTTAATTTTAATTGAACTCTCATTAATTTGCAGAAAATATTTATGTGAGCAACGTGAGACTTTACTGAATGCCCATGCTTTTATTTAAAAAGCATACTTTGTTTAAAAACCACCATTGCTACAATTAACTTATTAATATGATTGCGTAGCCATGCAAAGTATTTCATACGGCTGGTAAAATATGCAGCTGAGTGTTGAAAAGCAGTTTTATCCAATCACTTCGTCACGCTACAAATATTTGACCATGTGGGTGTCCAAAAATGCATGTCATTACATCCAAAATGCCAACTACCCTGCATTGTAATGTAACGTTAGTCTCTTTTTTTGGTATTCCATGCGGCATGGGGGAGGGGAAGGAGGCTGTATACAGTATGTGAAAAGAAGCAAAACCTTCCACCTCTTCTTTCCCTTATACATGTTTTTTTTTGTCCAGCACTTAGAGCTTCAAGAGCTCAGGAGCTCTTTCTTCTTTCCAGATTAACAGAAAGGTGAAGTGTTTCTCCAAAAATGCTCTGAGTGATATCATCAGCTCCTTCCTCAGCCATTCCCACTCCCCTTTCTATTTATCTCACACCCAGAAGCAAAAGCAAATGAAAGTCCTGCCAAAATAATCACAAAGAATAGCTTAGCAATGGATTCTCTCTTAGAGTCTAACACAGGGGTGGGCAACTCCAGTCCTCTAGGGCCGGAATCCAGTCAGGTTTTCAGGATTTCCCCAATGAATATACACGAGATCTATTTGCATTCACTGCTTTCAATGCATATTCATTGGGGAAATCCTGAAAACCCAACTGGATTCCAGCCCTTGAGGACTGGAGTTGCCCACCCCTGGTCTAACACAGAGACCCTTTTACTAGACTGCAGTAAAAAGTGGCCTTAGCGCATGCTTCTGCGGGTCATTCCTGCGTGCTAATTTTTCCATTAGGTTATGGCCATTAGCATGTGAGCTCTTACTGCCAGTCATTATGTAGGCTGTAAGACAGGGGTCCCCAAAGTCCCTCCTTGAGGCTGAATCCAGTCGGGTTTTCAGGATTTCCCCCGTGAATATGATTGAAAGCAGTGCATGCACATAGATCTCATGCATATTCATTGGGAAAATCCTGAAAATCTGACTGGATTCGGCCCTCTGGGAGGGACTTTGGGGACCCCTGCTGTAAGAGTTCATGCGTTAACCATGTGCTCATCGGTTAGTGCATGGCAATGTGGCTGCACTAAGTCCCTGATTCTCCAAAAGTGTGTCCCGAGTTTAGGCAGGACGCACTTTTGGAGAATCAGGGCCTAAGTGATTATTGCAAAACACGCCCACTCTCTGCCCCAGACCCATCCCCATTGCTAAAAAATAAATTTAAATTTTTTAGCATGCAGGTAGTGCACACATTGCAAAAATTACTGCAGGACACTGAAGTGTGCTCCATGGTACGCCCTTTTTGCAGCAGTAAGCACGCATTAGTGCTTACTGCAGCTTAGTTAAAGGACCCTATAGTTTCTTTCTTCAATCTGTTTTGTTTGTTTTCTTAATTTTTAAGCCTCCTCGTTGTATTGGATCATTCATTATGGTGGACTTTTGTTAACTGAGAAAAATTGTATTTAGAACTTTTTCTTTTTTTTTTTTTTAATCTTTATTAATTTTTCAAAGCTAAGAAAAGTGCAAAACAATATACATACATATTATAACAATCATAATAAGCACTTATAATCAATCAATGATAATACAAAAAAATAAAACCCCCTCCCCTTTCCAATTTTTCTATCAGGGAACAAAACCAAACAAAAGAGATATCCTTCCTCCCATCCCCCACCCTCCCCTGGATGTGTGTGCTAAAATAATGGTAAAATTAAATAAAAGCCAATTATAACAAAGCCACAAAAGACGTCAATAGACCCCAAACTAGCTTAAATATCTTATTGTGCCCCAGCAAGTCAGCGTTCATCTTTTCATACTTATAACATAGGCATATATTCGCCCAACAAAAAGTAAAACTAAGGCGATCACAGTTTTCCCAATTGCGAGTAATCATTTGCATGGCTATCCCCGTCATAGTAAGGAAAAGCCTACATTTATATCGGTCCAAATGGCGGTTTCCTATGCAATATCATCTCACATATGACTACATCGTATGTCAGTGGAATCGATGATTCAAGTATGGTATTAAGCTGTCCACATACTGACCTCCAGAAGCTGAGTATCAAAGGACAATAGAACAACAAATGATCCAGTGTCCCTATGTCTACTCTAGACCAGTGATTCCCAACCCTGTCCTGGAGGACCACCAGGCCAATCGGGTTTTCAGGCTAGCCCTAATGAATATGCATGGGAGAGATTTGCATATGATGGAAGTGATAGGCATGCAAATTTGCTTCATGCATATTCATTAGGGCTAGCCTGAAAACCCAATTGGCCTGGTGTTCCTCCAGGACAGGGTTGGGAACCACTGCTCTAGATGACAGTGCCAGCATCTATTAGACTTAGAACTATCTAACTTTTGTACTCTAACAGGGGTCCAAAAAGATCTGTGTAACAAGAAAAACCAAGTTTGTCTCATAGAAGCTGACGCTGGACATCTCATCCTCCAAGTCCAAATTCGTGGCCAATGGTATTTAGAACTTTTTCTTGATCTATTTAGGGGCTCCTTCTCTAAAGCTTAGCGAACACTAAAGCCCAAATTCTATAAGCAGCGGCTAAAAGTTAGGCGCCGTTCAGCGCGATTCAAGCGCAATTGGGTGCTGTTTAGTGAATCACGCTGAGCAGCACCTATTTTAGAGGCGCCCAGTAAATAGGCCAGCTCTAGGCACACTTAAGATGAGCGCTTAAGCACATTTAAGAGCAGCGATTCTGCAACAAGGTGCCTAACATGTAGCCACGCCCATGCCTAGCATGCATAGCGCCTATTTTTCTGACGGGCGCCTAAATTTTTAGAGGCGCCTTGTTACAGAATCGCGCTTTCTTGATAGGCACCTATGTTTCAATCAATGCTGATTAAAAAGCTTAATTACGCTTGTTATTCAATTTAGAAAGGCGCCTATCTAGTTAGGCGCCTCCAAAGTCGGCGCCTAACTTTAGCCGCTGCTTATAGAATTTGGGCTTAAGTGCCACATGGTCCATAGGCATAAAACAGGGCATGCTGCATTTAGCCTATGCTAATGCCCATTAATGTGTGCTATGTTTTAGCAAAAGGTCCCCTTTAAAGTTATTTTTTCAGATTTCTTTACAATGGGGATTTATTTGATTGTATTTTTAACTTATAGATTTAAAATATTGAATATATGAAAAAAAGAATAGTTTAGCACAGAGGACATACTGAGGCTCCGAAAATAGTGCAGGAGTCCAGCAATTTTCCACTTTTTTTGTTCTGTCGGAAAAATATGGAACAAAAAAAGTGGAAAATCACTGGCCTAAGGGTCCTTTAACTAAAGCGTGCTAACCGATTTTGCGTGCTAACGATTAGCGTGCGCTAAATGCTAAGGCACCCATAGAATATAATGGGCGCCTTAGCATTTAGCACGCGCTATTTGTTAGCACGCCTTAGTAAAAGGACCCCTAAGGGCTCCTTTTACGAAGGCACAATAGCGGTTTAACGCACATAATAGCATGCGCTAAACCACCGGACGCACTAGCCGCTACTGCCTCCTCTTGAGCAGGCGGTAGTCTTTTGGCTAGTGCGGGGATTAGCGTGTAATAAAAAGTAGCGAACTGAAGCCACTACTGCGGCTTCGTAAAAGGAGCCCTAAGTGTATAGCCCTCGAAGGAGATTGCCCCAGCTTTGTTGGTTGGGCTGAGAACTTTTCAGCAGCCCCTCATAGACTAATGGTTAATGCACTGGTCAGGGAATCAGCTTTGATTCCCACTGCAGTGGTACCTTGGTTTACAAGCATAATTTGTTCCAGAAGCATGCTCGTAAACCAAAATACTCGTATATCAAAGCGAGTTTCCCTATAGGAACTAAGGGAAACTCGCTTGAGTCGTTCCCACCCATCCCCATCCCCCGAGGCCAGCGGCACTGCTTTACCCCCTTCCCCCCAAGAACCGGCATTGCTCCCTTCCCTCATGAAGGCTCCCCCCGCATGATCCGCCATCCCCCCCGCTCGTTTCCCCCCACCGCCCCCCGCGATCTAGCACCCTCTCCCCGCGATCCGGCACCCTCCGCTTGCGTCGCACCCCTCCCTGCCGTGATCCGGCATCAAAAAGGCACCCACCCACCCACCTGATCACATTTCTTACCCCCCATTTGGCACTGGCACCAACGCACAGGACGTGCCGGTGCCCAAAGATCTGCCTCCTTCGTGCTGGGCCTTGAGTATCTGCGTATGCTTAAGGCCTTCGTGTTCCCGTTCTCTCCGAGATTCTTGGATCTCGGGGGGGGGGAGGGTGCCGGATTGCGGGGGGAGGGGGGGCGCTCATAAATCGAGGCACGCTCGGTTTCCGAGGCACCGATTTTGCGAATATCTTGCTCGTCTTGCAAAACACTCGCAAACCGGTGCACTCGCAAACCAAAGTACCACTATACATTATATAGAACCAGGGAGTCTTCTAGATCAGTGGTTCCCAACCCTGTCCTGGAGGACCACCAGGCCAGTCGGGTTTTCAGGGTAGCCCTAATGAATATGCATGGAACAGATTTGCATGCCTGGCATCTGCATTATATGCTGATCTCTCTCATGCATATTCATTAGGGCTATCCTGAAAACCCGACTGGCCTGGTTGTCCTCCAGGACAGGGTTCGGAACCACTGTTCTAGATCGAAGTGGCTGAGCATTCTTTTTTCATCTCTTTTGTGTCCCAGACTGTATGATTTCATGCATGGCCATGGATCATTCAGTTAGTTGATTGAGGTTTATGAGATCACTTTCTAAATAACAAACTATTACAAATAGGAGATTAGTGTACGTCATGGTATCCTTGCCCAGGCCTGCACAAGCAATTTGCTTGTCTGTTAGATATCTTCAGCAGTATTTACTGTCTCACAACAGGGACAGAATTATTATGGGACTGTTTGAAGTCTGGGTTTCTTCCCACAGCTTTCATACCATTAACATCAACCAGCAGGTGATTATTTTTCCAAAATAACAACATGCAGTGACGTGTGTGAGGAGCCTTTCATACCTTCCGGATGTCGTGAGCCTTGGATTTTCTCCAAAGAAATTTCTACCTGTCATCACATTAATACTTATTAGCCTGGGAAGACATCTAATGTGTACTGCTGCTGTGTCTCATCACCGAGTTAAAGCTCCAATGAATGTAGAATCTTTAACCATTGTAAATAGAGCAATAAAGTAAAATGTTGAAAAATATATAAATAACATTTTATTTCAGCTGCATCTACTTAGATGGAGAATGTTGATAGTCTGAGTAGGAGAAAATGTGTACATTCTGTTTTATATCATTGTACATAGGAATATCACATGTATTTGTTTATTCAGTCTTACTTAACCGCATAAGCTGAACTGCATAAAGATCCAGTTAAGTGGTAAATATTGGCACTTAACTGTATAAGGGTCAGCTCCATCCCAGGACCACCTACAAATTAGTTGGTTTCAGCTTAGGCACTAATCATGAAAATTCAGTGGTATAATCTGGTTAAGGGCCCCTATTGCAAATTTTAAATGGCCTGAACTATGGGAGCTCACGGCAGCCATTTCCTATGAGCAATCTGCACGGGGCAGAAATGTAAGAAGATCACTCCTGCCCCGAAAACCCACTAGACCACCAGGTAAGGTTTAAGGGATGCCAGGGGGGGAAGAGCGGGGGATGGGTCAGAACTGGCCCGAATATTATTCGTGTTTTTTACATATTCACGGGCCAGCTCTGCCCCTAACTCCTGTGGATACGGAAGGAGAAGTGTCTAACACAATCAGAGGAACTAGTCATATAACTATGATTATTTTCTCTCTGAATATAGGAACTATTAGGAAAGGGATGGTAAATATGACTAAGAATATTATAATGCCTCTGTACTGCTCCATGCACAATTCTGGTTGTTGTATCTCGAAAAGGATATAGCGGAATTAATCATAGAAAAGATTTAAAGAAGAGCAACCAAGATAATAAAGGGAATGGAACTCCCTTCATATGAGAAAAGACTAAAGAGGTTGGGGCTCTTCGATGTGAAAAAGAGATGGCTGAGGGGGATATGATTGAAGGCTACAAAATCTTGAGTGGTGTAGAATTGGTAAAAGTGAATTGATTTTCCATCTTTTCAAAAGTACAAAAAAACCCCCCCAGGGATCACTCAATGAAATTACATGGGAATACTTTTAAAACAAATAGGAGGAAGTAGTTTTTTACTCAAAGAATAATTAAGCGCTGGAACTCGTTGCCAGAGGCTTTGGTTACCGCTGTTAGCATAGTTGGGTTTAAGAAAGGTTTGGACAGTTCCTGGAGAAAAAGTCCATAGTGTCTTATTGAGACAGATGTGGGGAAAGCCCTGGAATCAGTAGCATGGATGTTGCTATTATATGGGTTTCTGTCAGGTATAGGAATAGCATATGGCTCCAAGTTACAGTACCTGACTAGGGTTACTATATGGCTCCAGAAAAAGGAGGATGGATTGAGACATCCGGGTTTTACTTCCACTGCTTTCAAAGGAAATAAAACCCAGATGTCTCTATCTGTCCTCATTGCTTTTAGTGGAAGTAAAACCCGGATGTCTCAATCCATCCTCCTTTTTCTGGAGCCATATAGTAACCCTAGCCAGGTACTGTAACCTGGACTTGCCACTGTTGGAAACTGGAAACTAACCCCCTTCTTTACTAACACGTAGAGCGGGGTGTTAGTGCCAGCAGCGGCGGTAACTGCTCCAACGCTGATAGGAATTATATGAGCATCAGGGCAGTTACCACCGCTGCTGGCGGTAAAACCCACGCTGCACATTTGTAAAGGAGGGGGGTAAGCAGGATGGACCGTTGGTATGACCCAGTAAGGCTGTTCTTATGAGTTGCGTGTGTATTGTCACATTTGCTTTCATATGCTTTCTATATTTCTCTATCCTGCTATTTGTTAAATTTCATTATTCAACATGCTTGGGGGGATGTGCTCCATATTTTGGCCTCATTCACACTACATGCTCAAATGTTTCTGCATCTGTATTTTTCTGTATGTGCTTTTTTTCATATTTTTATTGTGTCTTCTGAGTATGCTTAAGTGTCGAAAGCACCTGTAAAGGAAAAGTATGCATTGCTATTCAGCATGTCTTATCTTGGTAGAACTGATTCTACCTGGTTAACTCATGCTGACTAGGCCTAGGGTAGATACTCAGTGCCCACTTAAGCATATAAAACAATATTCTATACACTCAAGTCACTTACAAATTACCCCAGTGAATTAACACTGTTTAGTGAATAGGTCTCCCCAGTGGCGTAGCAAGGGGGGGTGTCCTCCTTTCTGCCCCCTGCTCCTTCTGTGCCACCCCCGTTCCTTCCATGCCCCCACACCATACTCGCACCCTTCCTTCCCATCCCTTACCTGTTTAAATCTTCACCAGCCCGAGCAACTTCTCCGGCTTGCTGTTCACACCAGCGATGGCTTTCCCTTTGATGTTACTTTCTGGTCCCAGAATAGTTGCTCGGGCTGGTGAAGATTCAAAGGGGTATAGGGGCAGGAAGGGAGGGCACAAGCAGGGCATGGGGGGGTGGATAGGTGTCGGTACTCCCACCAAGACCGCACCCCACCCCTCCTTACGACGCAACTAGGTCTCCCTATGAGTTACAAAACAAATCTACTATAGAATCACTTTTTATTTATGCTATTTATATACTGCCTATCAAAGTTATCTAAGCGGATTACAATCAGGTACTCAAACATTATGCTCTGTCTGTCCCGTTGGGCTCACAAACTGTCTAATGTACCCAGGGCCGGATTAAAGGGAGGCCCAGTAGGCAAGTGCCTAGGCCCCAAAATCGTCAGGGGGGGGCCCAGTGAAGGAGGGAAAACAGAAGACACCTTTCCAATATTTTTTTTCTCTAACGGCAACCCCCCCCCCATTGACAGCAACACCCCCCCCCCCCCCGGCATCACGTCCGGATCAAGTGACATCAGAGGGGGTGAACCGGCAGATGTGGGGAGTTGTTCCAAGGTCCCGCGATGACAGCGTCTGCTGGCTCTGCTCAGGAAGAAGTAAGTGACTTCAGAGGGGGCTAGGGGGCCCAGTATACTTGTGTGCCTCGAAGAATTAATCCTGCCCTGAATGTACCTGGGGCAATGGAGGATTGAGTGACTTGTCCAGGGTCACAAGGAGCAGCATGGGATTTGAACCCACAAACTCAGGGTGCTGAGGCTGTTGCTCTAACCTCTATGACACCCCTTCCTCAGTCAGAGTGGTATAGAAAGTTTTAACCTTTTATCTGCTGTATACTACTTTAAGCAGAGATGTTTTAGAAGGCCCAAGGCAAAGTAACAAACTACAAACGTGAAGCAGACTTAAACCAAGTACTAGAGAAATACACTTTGCCTTTTCCAAAGACACATCATTTCCAGAATTGCTTTGGAATTTTGTTTTAAAAAAGCTTTGAAGTTTGTTGGATAAATCTTCAAAATATATTTGCATTTGTCACACTGTAAAGAAGTTTATACATCTGTAGCTATAGAAAAGAACCATGGGGATAATGCTGGAAGACCTTACCGGACTAGTGCAAAACTGATTTCTTTTTAGATATGAAATTCGTTAGGACTTGAACACGAGTTGATGGCATCTAACACACAGCTATAGAGCCAATGTAAATGCTTGCCATTAAATTGCCAAATAATACATATAAATTATATTTTCAATGACTTATGCATTGGACTGTCCACCTTGTCCAAACCCAATCCAGTAAAATACGAGTTATCAAAACTAGGCGTGTAGTTTTATAGTTTATTTATTTATTTTAAAATTTGCTTCTTTGCTTAAAAACTAAGAGGATAACAATAAAACATAAATATTTAGATACATACAGTCATAACAAAACAGTATCATACGGGCTAGGGTTACCAGACGTCTTTTTAGAGGACACGTCTGGGTGTCCGGATGGCTTTTCAAAACCTGGCATGCGCGGATGCCCTCCCAACTGACAAGAACAGGCTAAGGGGTCGGAGCTGAGGGCAAGGCTGGTGCATGGTGTTGGTGTAATGGGGCAGGGCTGGGTAGAACTGGGCAGGCCTGGGGGCTGGTATATGGCTTCGTATTTTACGCAAGTAAAATCTGGTAACCCAAATACCTATTCCTACATATCCTAAAACATCTCTACTTAAAGTAGCGTACAGCAGATAAAAGGTTAAAACTTTCTATACCACTCTGACTGACAGAGCAGAGCTGAGCATGTACAATCTAAATTTAAAAGATAGGGAAGAAACTCCAATGTAAACAGGACAGCAGTACTTACATAAAAGATAAGAAAGTAAAGAAAGGAGGAAGAGAAGAGAAAATAGGAATTTTTTTTAAAAAAAAGCAGTATGGAGATTGGAAACTCAACAACCAACATTTTGTGTTCAACTAGTGTTATTATGTGCAGCGTTTTTTGTTTTTTTTCTAGTGTAAAGCTTTTAAATGATAAGGTACTGTGGATGGGAAGAGGGTTGTTCCAAGCATCAGGGCAGGATTGACCAATAGGCCTAGGGCCCAAAATGGTCAGGGGGACCCGATGAAGAAGGGCATCAACAATGTTTTTTCCAAACGGCGATGGGCCCCTCCAACATCGATCGGCATCATGGCCCCCACCCCCATCGACAGAAAGTAAAACAAGCAAGCAACGCGGGTAAGAAAGGTAACGGGAACTGTAATTGTGCAAGCGGTGCTGCTTGCCCAAAGCTTCCCTCTTACGCAGCTTCCTGTTTCCACCTGGGCACATGGTGGGGTGGGGCAGGGGGCCCATTGTACTTGTGTGCCTAGGAGCCCTCGACAAATTAATCCTGCCCTGCCAAGCATATGGGGACAAAATATAAAAAGAAGTGTCTAGTTGATTCTAACTGATGTTTTAGGACTTGGTAATACTAGATGTTGATCATTTAAGGAGTAAAAGGCCCAGCTAGGAGAGTAGGGAATTGTAAAATGTGATAAATAATCTTTCACCATAAATAATAATGTGTACTAACAGAATAGTGTATAGCCAGAATTTTGTCATTTACATGCAGATGTCTTCACTTAGGCATGTAATGGAAGGGGGATGGAATTTGATACACCACCTTTCTGTGCTTACAATAAAAGCAGTTTAAATTTTATACACAGGTAATACAATACAATACAATACAATATTTATTTATAAACTGCCGATACTTTCATGCATTTCATAGCAGTTTACATAAATCTGGATTTGTAGAGCCAGCTAATGCATAGCCAGTTAAGTGCAATATTCAGCACTTACTGTATTTTTCGCTTCATAGGATGCACTTTTTTCCCCCGCTTGTTGGAGGTATGCGGCCTGACTGCCACCACCGCTGCTCTTGCTCCTTGCTCCCTGTTCTCTGCTTGCTGCCGCTGCTCCCTGCTCACCGCCGCTGCGCCGGAGGCAGAAGAGGAGGAATCAGCGGTGGGAAGGCAGGCTTTGGTGTGGCAGGGAGGGAGGACGAAAGACAAAGGCTGGAAGACAATGAGGGGGAGGGGCAAAAACTCAGGTCATGGGAGGGAGGGAATAGAAAGGAACAATTGTTAGGCCTGAGTGAAGAAAGGATGAAAGAAAGGAAGGAAGGAAGGAGACTCAAGAAATCACCAGACAACAAAGGTAGGAAAAATGATTTTATTTTTCAACTTAGTGATCAAAATGTGTCAGTTTTGAGAATTTATATCTGCTGTGTATATGAAAAATGAAAGGAACAGCCTGGCAGGGAAGGGGGTCAGGGTGCAGAGTCTGGCAGGGAGTGAGGGGGGCTGGGTGCAAAGCCTAGTATAGTTCAGAATGTTTTCTTTCTTGTTTTCCTACTCTAAATCTAGGATGCGTCCTATGGAGTGAAAAATATGGTAACTGGCTATGGAGCACCACATGAAAATTGGACTTTTTTTTGGTCCTATTTATGCAGCTAACTTGGTCGGTTAAGTGCTGAATAGCAGTACTCAACTGGCCAAGTGTTGACTCCGCCCCAGAATGTCCCCCAAATAATCAGTTTTCAGTTTGATGTTAAAACGGTTGTTTTAAAAACATAAGAATTGCCATAAAAATATAAGAATTGCCATACTGAGACAGACCAAAGGTAGATCAAGCCCAGTATCCTCTTTCCAGCAGTAACCAACCCAGGTCACAAGTTCTTGGCAAAATTCCAAGAAGTAAAACAGGTTTTATGCTGCTTATCCTAGGAATAAACAGTGTATTTCCTCAAGCCATCTCAATAATGGCTTATGGACTTTTATTTTAGGAAATTTTCCAAACCTTTTTTTAAACCTACACAGCTAACTGTTTTCACTACATTCTCCGGCACCAAATTCCAGGGTTTACTTTCACGTTGAGTGAAGAAATATTTCTTCCTGTTTGTTTTAAATTTACTATATAGGCCTAGATTCACTATCCTGTCCGTTGTTGGGCGATTCGTGGCCGAGTCATGCTGGGCGACCAATTCACCAAAGAGTCCTCATACAAATTATCTAATCGGATGCACGCCCCACGGATCACTGCAGAGCGATTGCGACGCACAGACCATCCAGGTTGGCTGTAGATGCAATCCACGCATGTGCTTGCTCTCCGCACAAGTGAGGTCCAAACAAAGGGGGAGGGGTGGCATAGAGACAGGCCGACACTGCAGCTCCCGAAAGGAATCATTTATGGAAGTTGGAACAGAACACGCTTTAAACCCGCGGGTTTAAACCACAGGGTTGCAGAGAGCAGGGAGATTTCAGGGCGACAGAGACCAGGAGAGTCGGAAAGGACAGTAGCAACTGGTCCTCAGCAGTCGCTTCATTTTGGATAGGCAAGCCCAATCGGTGTTCCTTCTTCTGTTTAGTGAATCGCTGCCTTCCTACTTATGCATGCCATTTCCCCTCTTTTGCATGTGCGGATCGGATCGGGCAGAAGGTTAGTGAACGGGTTGGGGTCAGAGAAGGCTCGCAAACTGGTCAGGACACGATTGGTGAGCTTAGCCCTTAGTCCCTTCATCGCATGCCCCCTAGTCCTAGTATTTTGGAAAGAGTAAACAAGCGATTCATATGTACCCTTTCCACTCCACTCAGTATTTTATAGACCTCTATCATATCATCTCTGAGCCATCTCCTCTCCAAACTGAACAGCCCTAGCTGCTTTAGCCTTTCCTCAAAGGGAAGTCGTCCAGACCTTTTATCATTTGTGTTGCCCTTCTCTGTACCTTTTCTAATTTCGCTATATCTTTTTCGAGATACAATGACCAGAATTGCAAAAAGTATTTGAGGACCGGGCGTACTATAGAGCGATACAAAGGCATTATAACATTTCCATCTTTGTTTTCCTTTTCTGATAATTGCTAACATTCTATTTGCTTATCCACCACCACCACATACTGAGCTAAGAGTTTCAACATATCATTAGCAATCACACCTAGATCCTTTTCCTGAAGTGTGACTCCCAATGTGGAATCCTGCATCACTTTGTACTGCTTACATTAAATGTCATCTACCATTTTGTCCTCTAGTCTCCTAGTCTCACAAGCTTCTCTTGCAATTTTTCACAATCCTCTTGTGATTTAACAAGTCTGAACAACTTTGTGTCAGTCATCAGCAAATTTAATTCTCTCTCTAGTTATTCCTGTCTCTAGATAACTGATAAATATGTTAAAAAGCAGCAGTCCTAGCACAGACCCCTGGGGAACCTATTTACACTTCTCCATTGAAAATATTGACTATTTAATCCTACTCTGTTTTCTGTCTTTCAACCAATTCTTAATCATTACCTTCTATTCTTTGACTTTCTAATTTTCTCAGATGTCTTTCATGAGGTACTTTGTCAAATGCCTTTTGAAAATCCAAATACATAATATCAACTGGTTCACCTTTATCCACATGTTCATTCACTCCAAAGAAATGTAGCAGATTGGTGAGGCAAGATTTCCCTTCACTAAATCCATGTAGGCTTTGTCTCAGTAATCAGTGCTTATGTATATGTTTTGTCATTTTGTTCTTTATAATAATCTCTACCATTTTACTTAGCGCCGATCTCCCTGCAGAGTTTCCTTTCAAATGAAAGAGACTCGACTCATACACATTTATATTATGTAGGTATTTAAACGACTCTATCATCTCTCCCCTCTCCCGCCTTTCATCCAAAGTATACTCTACAGATTGAGATCTTTAAGTCTGTCCTCATACACCTTATCACGAAGATCACACACCATTTTAGTAACCTTCCTCTGGACCGACTCCATCCTTTTTATATCTTTTTGAAGGTACAGCTTTGAGAATTGTACACAATATTCTAAATGAGTCTCACCAGAGTCTTATATAGAGGCGTCAATACCTCCTTTGTAAAACATACCTCTCGGGTAAAGGTTAGACATATTGCTCAAAGGATCCATGGATCTACTTTATCTCAGGTTGATGTGTATGGTTTCTTCCCCACTTTGTCAGAGGCATACAAATCCCATATGTAGTAGTAGCATTCTCTTAGTCCAAAGAGAGAGAAGAGAATGAGATGGCACTCCCTAAAGCTGAAAGGGGATAAATTCTGTACAAACGTAAGGAAGTTCTTCTTCACCCAGAGAATGGTAGACAACTGGAACGCTCTTCTGGAGTCTGTAATAGGGGAAAGCACCCTCCAGGTAAGGCTAGACTCAGTTAGAGCACTGGACTTTGACCTAAGGGCCACCGCGGGAGCAGACTGCTGGGCAAGATGGACCACTGGTCTGACCCAGCAGCGGCAATTCTTATGTTCTTATGATTGTGAGTAGACTTGGACTTTTTGGCCCTGGTTCTGTAAAAGGCACCAAAGTTTAGGTGCCTAGATCAGCTAAGTACGCTGATGTAAGCACCTAACTTAATTATTTAAAAAGCCTTAATTTGTGCTGTTAATTGAAAATTACAATAAAAAAAACAATTAAATCACAATTAATTAGATAGTATAGGGCTCATAATCGAAACGTCTAAAAACCAGCCTAAATCAGCACTTGGATGATCAGTAACAAAAGTTGTCCAAGTGCCGATAATCAAACAGGGTGTTAGACGTATTTAAAAACAACTTAGGCCTTCACAATGCTATTGAACGACCAGAGCTAAAAGGGGCGTTTTAGGAAGAGTGGTGAGGGTGGGATTTGGGCGGGATGTGGGCCGCCCTAGACTTAGTCATACTACATGTATAACTAAACATGCAGTTCTGCCTAGACAGTTCTGCCTAAACTAAGTTCTGCCTAGACAGAACTTGGACATTGTGACTTAGGACATCTAAAACCAGTTCTAAGTCCACAAAAGGTGGACCTGATAAGCACTGCAGAAACAATGTACAGACCCCCATACATAGCCCCAGTGATCACGGACCCCTCCCCCATAGAAAACATAATAACAACTTTACATATTTGCCTCCAGAACATCAGCGCCTGGCATAGGAAAGCCTAGTAGAGCTGCACAGAGGTGGCTTAAGTGGTCTTGGGAGTGGATTAGTGAACCATGGAGAGGAAGACCTAGGCCCATAAGCCCTCTAATCACTGCATTCATGAAGAAACATGTGCACCCCCCAAAACCCTTTTGTACTGCCATATAAGTGGCTCCTGCAGCCCATAAGGTTTATTGGGGTGGTAGATATATAGATCTAGTAGATTCTGGGGGTATTTTAGGGGGCTCACCATAACCTATAAGGGAGCTGTTATGAGATGTTTATGTTGCACCATTTTTGTGATGTTCACAGCAGTGTCCTGTAAGGTGCCCCATTACTCTTTTGCCATGTCTGGGTGTCCAGTCCCTTACTTTATGGCCCCTCCCACGCCCAAAAGGTCTTTTTCTAAGTGTTTTTGAGTTGGATGAATTTTTGGTCGAAAATGGGGTATAAAGATGGACGACTTAGCAGTCTGGACGAACAAACAGCTGGATGTACAGTTGGACGATTTTCAGAAACAAAAATATGCTGGACGTACTTTTTGAAAATGGACCTTTTCCGGTGTCCAACTTTGAACAACTTGTAAAGTTAGGCCAAAACGGACTTAGACATTTCTTTTGATTATGCCCCTCTAAGTGCCTAACATTTTAAAGTAGGTATCTACTCCAAGGCTCCTACCAGAATTTAGACATGGTTTGGGGTGTAGGTGGAGTTTGGTTTATTTTTACTTATGTGCCATTAGGCCCCTAACATAGGTGCACTCAATTAGGCCAAGAAAACCCTTGCGTAAAGAGTTCACCTACAGTTTCAATACCTACCAATGCTTAAAGCCACTTTAGGCACTGCTAGGCGTGATTCTATAAACAGCACCTAACTTGTGATTGACACTTAAGCTCCTCAGCTGCTACATTTTAAGCTCCGTTTATAGAATCAGGGCCTTTGTGCCATCCTAAACTGTATAGTTCAAAAAATATTATTGGTATGCACCAAATGGCTTTCGTTGCTCAGAGACATTCATCAAACAACACCAGACTGGCTTTTCACATGTTAAATCTAACAAAAACTATGGAAGATCTGGCCTTCTCTGTATCCTTAGATGCAGAGAAGGCCTTTGATCGTGTGGAATGGATCTTCATGTATCAAGCAATGGAGTGGTTTGGTATTGGTTCTGGATTTATACAAATGATTCAAACCTTGTATAGTTCCCCTTATGCAAGATTATACATTAATAATAATTTTTCTGAACGTTTTTGTTTTAGAAGTAGAGAATGACACGGTGGTTGTTACCCGCAGCTAGACGCGGGTAACCCGCTGAAATGGGGAGAGAAAAAATAGTGGTTTCTGCGGGGACGGGGCCAAGGCCATTCACCGTCCCATGGAGCGGTGAATGGTCGTGTCTCCGCAGTGAGGCAATCATAGATCGCGTGGTACAGCAGCTCCCTCCCGCCCGATTGCAGCATTCCGCCATCTCCCTTCCTCCACCTCACCTTAGGTGCCTGACAACTTTAATTCTTTTTCTCCCAGCCACACACTTTCAAAAAGCCGTGCACGCGCGGCTATTTAAGTTGTTCAATCTTCTCCTCTGCTGCAACTTCCTGTTTCCGGTTGCATCAGAGGAGAAGATACAACAAATCAAGCTGCCGTGCGTGCGTGGCTTTTTGGAAGCATGCGGCTGGGATAAATCAATTAAAATTGGCAAATTCGGTATCTAAGGTGAGGTGGAGGGAGGGAGATGGCGGAACGCTGCGATTGGGTGGGAGGGGGCTACTGGACTGCACGATCCATGATCACGCATGTTCCCAGCTCACACTAGGAAGGAGGGAGTGAAAGGGAAAGAGATTCTGGGCCAAGGGGATGAAGAGGGAGAGAAACAAACCCACAGCAGGAAAGAAAGGGGAGGAGAGGCAGGTGAGCCAGATGCTGGAAGCAGGGGGAAGTAGGGGAAGAAAGAGGGAAAGAAGCTAGATGGGGTTGCAGAGAAGAGACACATTGGTGTGGAAGAGGAAGAGAGGGGAAATCTGGACACAGGAAGGTAACAGAAACAGAGGGGAAATAATGTGCATAGGGGCATAGGGGCAGAGACATAAACAGGACATACATGGGGGAAATTATGTGCATGGGGGCATAGGGACAGAGACATAAAGGGGACATACATGGGGATGGTATATGGACACAGGGGGGGTAATGCCAGATACATAGTGGAGATATTAGAAATGGGGAAAATAGGAACACAGAAGCGAGATGGTTTGTGGGGATGGGATGGGGACCGAACTCGCAGGCTCCGGCAGCTTGCACAAATTACATTGTAATGCGTTACAAAGGTAAGAGGGAGGGATGGAGATGGTCGGATCATGCAAGGGGAGCTGAAGGGTGGTAGAAAGGAACAGATGGTGAAGGAGGGAGGGAAGAGTGGTGGTGGAAAGGAATAGAACAGACACTGAAGGAGGGTGGAGAGAAACAGGCACTGAAGGGAAATGTGGAAGACAGAGTGGGGAGAAGACGCTGAAGGGAAGAAGACAGATGCCAGACTATGGGGGGAGCGGAGGAAAGAAGATGGGTGCCAGACCAATTGGGGGGGGGTGAAGGGAGAGGCACAGTAACAGAGCAAATGGAAGATGCAGAGAAAAGACACAGTGGATAGAAGGAATTGAATGAGAAGATGAGGAAGGCAGAAACCAGACAACAAAGGTAGAAAAAAAAATTATATTTCTTTTTCTTTCTTTTTTTTTTTTTTTGCTTTAGGATAAAGTAGTATATTAGTTGTGTTGATAAAAATTTATAAACAAAGCCCTGCCAGCTGAACATCTTTCTCCAGTTCAGCAGCCAGAACTTTGATTTATAAGGAAGGAATCAGCTAAATCTTGCAGTACTGAGGCTTGTATGGATGCTACGGGGACGGGGTGGTGAAGGGGATGGCGGTGACAGTGACGGGGCGTTGAAAGGAATAATAATAATAATAACAGTTTATATACCGCATGACCATGAAGTTCTATGTGGTTTACAATTATTAGAAATGTTACAGATTAGTAATGTTACAGATTAAATGGAATAAACAAAGTACAGACTTAATTATTGATAGTTCTAGCAGTGATGGGGCAGTGAAGGGGATGGTGGGCCGGGGACGGGGCAGTGACAGGGACAGGTTTTTTTCCCTGTGTCATTCTCTACTTAGAAGGGGAGTTAGACAAGGGTGTCCGTTATCTCCTTTGTTTTTTGACATTGTATTGGAACCCTTGTTATTGGCTATTCAGCAGGCAGAAGAGATACAGGGTATTCCTTATGCAGGTTGGGAATACAAGGTCTCTACTTATGCAGATGACATATTGCTTCATTTGAGGAATTCTGGAACTACCATTCCACATTTACTGGATCTGATTGATAGATTTGGAAAATTCTCTGGTTACAAAATAAACTGGAGCAAATCAGAGGTTCTTCCACTAAATGTATATTATACAAAAGGATTATTCGATACATTCCCTTTTCTCTGGAAGGAAGAGGGTAAAAAATATTTAGGTATTTGGATAAAAAGTACAATGGAAGTAACTATAAAAGTAAATGAAAAATCTTTATTGCTGAAGGTCACAGAAATGTGTGAGCATTGGAACCCATTACATCTGTCTTGGTGGGGGAGAGTCCAAACAGTTAAGATGATGATTCTGCCTGTAGTCTGTTACCAAATGGGTATATTGCCAGTGTTTTTTCAGGGGGCTTTTTACAAGAAATTAAATAGTATTCTGATAAAATGTATTTGGCTGGGGATAGCTGCAAGAATTGCCTTGGTATCTCTACAAAAACCAATTGCGGAGGGTGGGGTAAATTTTCCAAACTTTTATAGGTACCATCAAGCCTACATTATGCATCAGGGTATGTAGTGGATCCTCCCTGAGCTCATGGAAAATCTCCCAGATTGGTTAAGGTTGGAATGGCAACTCATGTTACCATTGAGATTGAGTCATGTGTTAAGTATTAAAATGCCCAGATTATACAAGGGCAATAGAATACTAGTAGTTACATGGAAAACCCTACAATGTGTGAATAATTTACCACCTATTCCAATTCATAAATCAACTTTATCAAACCCTATGGCTGAACTTCAAGATTCAAATTGGCGGATTTAAGGTCATCTGGAAGTATTGGATGAAGGCGGGTATACACACTTTGAATGATGTTATTTCTGATGGTAAGTTGCTTGATTTTTTGCAATTACAAAACAAATTTGGTCTTAATAAATCACAAAATTATAGATGTTTGCAGTTGAAGCAGGCCATTCAGGTTGGGTTCCCTGAACGGAAAAATCTCAGTAATCAGTATAGTTTGCTGCTCTTATGCTTTCAGGTAGACTTCCTGGGACATCAGGCCGCTCAGTAGCATAAATTAATATCTGGATTTTTAAATAAGAAACCAAAGATTGATCTTAGGAATATTTGGAGCATTGAGATCAAGCATCAAATTATTGCGTCTCAATGGCCACATATTTGGGCTTGGAGGATGAGATGTACAGTGTCTGTATCTATGAGCCAAACTTGTTTTTTTCTGTTACATAGGGCAGTTTGCACCCCAGTTCATTTACATAAGTTAGATAGCTCTAAATCTAATAGATGCTGGCACGGTCATCTTGAAGCTGGGACATTAGATCATTTATTATTCTATTGTCCATTGATACTTGCTTTTTGGAAATCAATATGGGGTCAAATAAATAGTTTGTTAGATAATCTGGTGGCATTATCCTATGACACCGTATTTTTTGGCTTGTCAATGAGGGCTAAAAGTCAAATATCCTCTAATAATAATAAGCTTCTACTCATTATGACAGGGGTTGCCATTCAACAGATTACGAATAATTGGAAAAATTGGGATAAGCTGAATTATAGCTTTTGGTGGAACTCTTTGTGTCACATATTTAAAATGGAAAGGATAATTGCCATACAGCAGGGGAATTTTAAGAAATTTCAGGTTATTTGGGAGCCATTAACAAGATACTGTAAAGATTGAAATTACTGCATAGAATAAATATTAATCTTTTCCCTTTTGTTCATACACATCCAGGGTGGTGTAGGGGTGGGTGGAAATACTTTATGATTTCTTTTGCTTATGAATAATTGTTGGGTATAAAGGAGAGGGAATATTTGATGAGAGCTATAATTTGATGATATAAGTAATGTTAAAGTATAAAATGATTGTATTTTATGTTATACTTATTGTGAGTCAGTGGAGTACCAAGGGAGGGGTGGCGATCTGCCCCGGATGCAGGCTTAGGGGGGGTGCACAGCTAGCCAGGTCAGGAAAATTCAGCGGTGAATTTGAAACAGCTCCCTTTCTCCCTTCCTGCCCCTTACCTTCGTAGCCGCAAGTCTAAATTACCTTCTTACAGCAGCTGGAGTTGCGTGTGGCTGCCGTAAAGGTCATCTCTGACGCAACTGGAAGTTGTATCTGAGACGACCTTTACGGCAGCCATACAGCAGCCGGCTGCTGTATGAAGATAGTTTAGACGTCGCCGGCCACAGGGCACAGGGACGTTTGTCGGACCGGGCCTGTTGTCCGGGGGGCAAGAAAGCGCCACGAAGGTAAGGGGCATGGAGGGAGGGAGAAAAGGAGGAAAGCTGGGGTGGAGAGGAAAAGACGCTGAAGGGAAATGGGTAAAACAGAGGGGGGGGAAGGACACTGAAAGCACATGGGGAAGACAGATGGGGGGAGAAGGATGCTAAAAGCACATGGGGAAGACAGAGGGGGGAGAAGGATGCTAAAAGCACAAGGGGAAGACAGGGGGGAGAAGGATGCTGAAAGCACATGGGGAAGACAGAGGGGGAGAAGGACGCTGAAAGCACATGGAGAAGACAGAGGGGGAGAAGGACGCTGAAAGCACATGGGGAAGACAGAGGGGGGAGAAGGACGCTGAAAGCACATGGGGAAGACAGAGGGGGGAGAAGGATGCTGGAAGCACATGGGGAAGACAGAGGGGGAGAAGGATGCTGAAAGCACATGGGGAAGACAGAGGGGGGAGAAGGAAGCTGAAAGCACATGGGGAAGACAGAGGGGGAGAAGGACGCTGAGAGCACATGGGGAAGACAGAGGGGGGAGAAGGACACTGAAAGCACATGGGGGAGAAGGATGCTGGAAGCACATGGGGAAGACAGAGGGGGGAGAAGGATGCTGAAAGGACATGGGGAAGACAGAGGGGAAGAAGGACGCTGAAAGCACATGGGGAAGACAGAGGGGAAGAAGGACGCTGAAAGCACGTGGGGAAGACAGAGGGGGGAGAAGGACACTGAAAGCACATGGGGAAGACAGAGGGGGAGAAGGACGCTGAAAGCACATGGGGAAGACAGAGGGGGGAGAAGGACACTGAAAGCACATGGGGAAGACAGAGGGGGGAGAAGGACACTGAAAGCACATGGGGAAGACAGAGGGGGAGAAGGACACTGAAAGCACATGGGGAAGGACGCTGAAAGCACATGGGGAAGAGAGAGTGGGGAGAAGACGCTGGCAGGGAAGAAGATAGAGATGCCAGACTATGGGGGGAGCAGAGGGAAGAAGATGGGTGCCAGAACAATTTGGAAGGGGGGTGAAAGGGAGAGGCACAGTAACAGAGCAAATGGAAGACACAGAGAGAAGAGAGACAGTGGATGGAAGGAATTGAATGAGAAGATGAGGAAAGCAGAAACCAGAGAAGACAAAGGTAGAACAAAAATTTTCTATTTATTTATTGCTTTAGGAGACATGTGTCACTTTTTCTGTGGTGTTGCATTGTATGCAGAGTCCAGCTTCTTGCTGGTTCAATTTAACCTTTGTCTGTGTATTTCTATTTTAACCCCCTTTTACAAAACTGTGGAGCGTTTTTTAGCGCCAGATGTGGTGGTAGCAGCTCTGATGCTCAGAATTCTATGAGAGTCAGAGCTGTTACCACCGTGGCTAAATTCCACACTAGTTTCGTAAAAGGGGGAGGGGTTAGTTTGTGATGACATATTCCATATTAGGCGAAGGTATTTTCTGTGTTCTGTGTGTTCGAAAGACATGGTTTTCTGTTAGGATTGACAGTGTAGGATTGATCTGTACTAGTCTGGCTTGTTTAGTTTTACGATGGGTGTATTGATGTTGTACTGCTCACTGCAGTATGTAAGATGTTGCCTTTCCTAGGTATTCATGTGTGACATGTGGCTTGTTACTAAAAATCATGTTTTTCGTACAGATGGGGGGGGGTGCCAGAAAATGATAGGCTCCGGGTGTCACATATGCTAGGTACGCCACTGTTGTGAGTTTAAAAAAATGAATAAACATTATAAAAAAACAAACAAACAAAAAAACAGTTGGAGGCAGGTAAAAGGCAGTCCACGCAATCCCTAGAGAGCCACCAGATGCATTAATGTGAAAGAATTGTGTAAATATTTGTTAGCACAGAGACTAGCCATACATACAAACAAAGGTAATAATGAAAAGGAATACCCAGCAATTACAAAGAAGGAAATCAGTGTCAATAGGATAGCAAATTCCTATATATGGTGTGGAGCAGACAAGCTGCAACAAAGAGCATTTCTGAGACAGTGCACACCTAGACAGTATGAAAGCTAAGAAGAACAATTGAATGTTTGTCTTTTAACTCTCCTAACAGCAGCATGAACTGAAGTTCTGCACACGTGATTAGTTGGTATTCTTACAAACACCAGCAGTAGATCAGGCATGGTCCCTACTGAAAAATACTATCACAGAAGCACAAAATCTCTACATTCCGCAGATTTCCAAAGAAAGGAAAACTAAAGGCAAAGGAGAACCGGCATGGCTTACTAAAAAAGGTGAAGGAAGCCATAAAAGAAAAAAAGGACTCCTTTAAAAAATGGAAACGCACGAAAACAAGTGAAGCTTGGAACAAACACAAAGATGATCAGAAGAAATGTCACAAGGTGGTGAGGGATGCCAAAAAGGACTATAAGGAGAAAATAGCACAAGAGGCAAAAAATTTCAAGCTCTTCTTTAGATACGTTAAAGGAAAAAAACCTGCAAAAGAGGCAGTGGGACCGCTGGATGACCAGGGAAGAAAAGGGTACATCAAGGAAGACAAACAAATTGCAGACAGACTAAATTCCTTCTTTGTGTCTGCCTTTATGAAGGAGGACACCACAACAATACCAGAAGCAGTGAAAGTGTTCAAAGGAGTAATAGAGGACAGCCTCACCACAGTAGAAGTGGACTTGTACTAGATATACTACCAGATTGACAATCTTAAAAATGACAAATCCCCTGGACCTGATGGAATTCACCCAAGAGTCTTAAAAGAACTGAAGGTTGAAATCGGAGAGCTTTTGCAAAAACTTGCCAACCTGTCAATTAGAACTGGACAGATATCGGACGATTGGAAGACAGCGAACGTCACACCAATTTTCAAAAAAGGATCAAGAGGAGAACCGGGCAACTACAGACCTCTGAGTCTTACGTCTGTCCCTGGAAAGATGGTTGAAGCACTGATTAAAGATAGCATAGTCCGGCATTTGGATACACACGACCTGATGAGAGCTAATCAACATGGCTTCAGGAAAGGGAAATCATGTTTGACAAATTTACTTCAATTTTTTGAGACCGTGAACAAATTGATAGTGGAGAACCGGTGGACATAATATACTTGGACTTCCAGAAAGCGTTCGACAAGGTTCCACATGAAAAACTTCTCAGGAAACTACAAAGCCATGGAAAAGAGGGAAATATACTAAGATGGATAGGCAAATGGCTGTAGAACAGAAAGAAAGTGGGCATAAATGGGAAGTTCTCAGGCTGGGAGAAAGTGACTAGCGGTGTGCCCCAGGGCTTGGTACTTGGGCCCATCTTATTTAATATTTTCATCAATGACCTAGAAGAAGGAACATCCAGTGAGATCATCAAGTTTGCAGACGACACAAAGCTATGCCGGGCAATCAGATCGCAGAAGGATAGCGAGAAACTCTAGAGTGACTTGTGTCAGTTAGAGAAATAGGTGGAGAACTGGCAGGTGAAGTTTAATGTGAAAAAGTGCAAAGTAATGCGAAATAATAAAATTTGCAGACAACACCAAACTATTTAGTGGAGCTCAGACTAAAGAGGACTGCGAAGAATTGCAAAGGGACTTGAACAAACTAGGGGAATGGGTGACGAGATGGCAGATGAAGTTCAACGTTGAGAAATGTAAAGTATTACATGTGGGAAACAGAAACCCGAGGTACAACTATACGATGGGAGGGATGTTATTAAATGAGAGTACCAAGAAAGGGACTTGGGGGTAATGGTGGACATGACAATAAAGCCGACGGCACAGTGCACAGTGGCCGCTAAGAAGGCAAACAGAATGCTAGGCATAATCAAGAAGGGTATTACAACCAGAATGAAAGAAGTTATCTCACCATTGTATCAGGCGATGGTGCGTCCGCATCTGGAGTACTGCGTCCAATATTGGTCGCCGTACCTTAAGAAGGACATGGCGTTACTCGAGAGGGTTCAGAGGAGAGCAACGCGTCTGATAAAGGGGATGGAAAACCTTTCATACGCTGAGAGATTGGAGAAACTGGGTCTCTTTTCCCTGGAGAAGAGGAGACTTAGAGGGGATATGATAGAGACTTATAAGATCATGAAGGGCATAGAGAGAGTAGAGAGGGACAGTTTCTTCAAACTTTCGAATAATAAAAGAAAAAGAGGGCATTCAGAAAAGTTGAAAGGGTACAGATTCAAAATGAATGCTAGGAAGTTCTTCTTTACCCAATGTGTGGTGGACACCTGGAATGCGCTTCCAGAGAGCATAATAGGGCAGAGTATGGTACTGGGGTTCAAGAAATGATTGGACAATTTCCTGCTGGAAAAGGGGATAGAGGGGTATAGATAGAGGATTACCGCACAGGTCCTAGACCTGTTGGGCCACTGCGTGAGCGGACTGCTGGGCACAATGGACCTCGGGTCTGACCCAGCAGAGGCATTGCTTATGTTCTTATGTAGGCGGAAAGAACAAAGAACACTAGTATAGAATGTCAGGTGCAACTCTGAGTAAGAGCGAACAAGAAAAGGACCTGGGTGTACTGATAGAAAGGACCCTGAAACCATCGGAACAATGCGCAGCAATGGCAAAGAAAGCAAATAGAATGTTAGGTATGATAAAGAAAGGAATCACGAGTAGATCAGAGAAAGTTATAATGCCGCTTTATAGAGCAATGGTCAGACCACACTTGGAATATGGTCTCCCAACATAAAGAAGGATATAAAACTGCTGGAGAGGGTGCAGAGACGAGAACTTGGAATACGAGGAATGACTTAAAGAGACTGGGATTGTTCTCCCTTGAGAAAAGGAGACCGCGAGGGGATATGATCGAGACTTTCAAAATACTGAAAGAAATCGACAAAATAGAGCAGGAAAAATATTATTTACAATGTCCAATGTGACTCAGACAAGAGGACATGGACTGAAGATAAGGGAGGACAAGTGCAGGACAAATATCAGGAAGTTCTGCTTCACGCAATGAGTGGTGGGCACCTGGAATGCTCTCCCAGAGGAGGTTATTGCAGAATCCACCATTCTAGGATTTAAAAGCAAACTAGATGCACATCTCCTTATGAGAGGCATAGAGGGATATGGACACCTAAAATTATGCCAGGTGTACACCTGGTTGGGCCTCCGCGTGTGTGGATCACCGGACTTGATGGACCGAAGGTCTGATCTGGAGATGGCAGTTCTTATGTTCTTATGAAACACACCAATGTTGTTATTTGCAACTGAAGATGCCCTAGATTTTCTTGACATTACAGCTGTGCCCTGGTATTGCCTTTGAGCTTTTTACACACTTAACAGCTGCCATCCTGCTTGGTACACACAATATATAGAGGGGCATAATAAAAAAAAACATCTAAGTCCCCTTTTGGCCTAAGGCCTTAAACGTTGAAAGTAGAAGCAGGAAAAATGTTCATTATCAAAAGAAACGTCCAAAAGGAGGTTATTTTTTTTATAATGGCCTGCCTCTATGTTCAGCTGTTTAAACTATGTCTAAACTTACACCATATAATCAATCTTAAAAAAAGCCTAAGCCCCAAATGTCCAAAACAAGGGCTTTTAGGCGAAGAAGGAGCCAGTTCTTCGCCTAAAAGCTGGATTCTGTAACCGGTGTCTGTCAAAAACAACACCGGTTACAGAATCCCCCCTAAAACGATCAGGGCAAGAGGGAGCCCAAGCCCCTTTTCCCCATGGCACCCCCAAACTGCCCAACACTATCGGGGCAGGAGGGAGCCCAAGCCCTTCTGCCCCGCGGCACCCCAGAACCCCATGACACAATCAGGGTAGGAGGGAACCCAAGCCCTCCTGCCCTGGCGAACCGCAACCCCCCCCGCTGACATCGTGGCAAGAGGGAGCCCAAGCCCTCTTGCCCCGTGATCCCCAACCCCCCCTCACCGAGTCCAATGGGGCCAGGAGGGAGCCCAAGCCCTCCTGGCCCGGTAACACCCCCTAACCTCCACCACCCACTAAAATACAGGCAGAAGTGATCCCAGGCCCTCTTGCCCTCGATGTAACCCCCCCACAACCGCCCCCTCCGAGCCCCCAATTGCCCCCCTGCTGACTCACGACCCCCCCCCCACCGACCCCATGACCCCCCCCATCCCACCCCCCCTTGTTGGTCGGATGGACGGGTGCCAAGCCCATCCACCCGACAGGCTAGCCATCTTCGGAATGGCTGGCCTTAGGGCCTGATTGGCCCAGGTAGCTCAAACCCCGCCCACAGGTGGGGCTTGAGGTGCCTGGGCCAACCGGAATCAGCCCAGTTGTCTTAGGCCCCTCCTGTGAACAGGGCCTTAGGCACATGGGCCAACCGGAGGTTCGGGGGTGCGGTCGTGGGCATGGTGCGTTGAGGGCAGGAGGGCCTGGGATCCCTCCTGCCTGTATTTTAGTGGGGGTGGAGGTTAGGGGGTGTTACCGGGCATCTCTCCTGCCGTGGGTTGCGGCAGTTCGGGTAGAGGGGTGATCGTATCGTGGCAGGGGAGATGAGGCATTTTTCCTGCCATGATGGTTGCAGTGGGGGGTAGGTTGCCTGGCCACTAAACTGATCACGCCAGCCACCATCAGCTCAGCGGCCCCTTTTTCGGCACTTATACCTGTTTTGACTTGGTCTAAGTCAAAACGTATAAGTGCCAACTAGGCAACCTGTCAAAATCTTTGGTTATACGTGTTGTTCGCCTAGGTATAGGTCGGCCCACCTCCCGCCCTTTCCTCGCCTCTAAAAACGCCTCTTTTCTCTCTGTGCGTTTAGAGGCAGGGGAAAGGCCTAAGCTTGGTTTAGATACGTCTAAAACCAGCTTTGATTATTGGTTCTTGGACGATCAGGCTTTTTGATCGTCCAAGTATCCATTTAGGCCACTTTTTAGACTTTTTTTTTTAAAATTATTATGAGCCCCATATTGTGGAGGGTATGGTTCTTTCCTACATGGACTGCAGTAGCTGGAGGTTTATCTATCGGAGTTTACAAAGCAGAAGAATTCAGTGTGCTGCTTTGGAAGATCTCTTGCTCATGGCACTTCCCCAGCCCATTTCCCATGACATTTCTCAAGCATCGGCCCGTGTGGGAGGGACTACCAGCTGAAGTTTCTGGGGTGTATTACTGTATTTTTAGATGCATTACTTGCCATTTCCAAATCCAAGGTCAAGATGAGTTGCATTTGGGTACAGTATATGCATTGGTGCCCAGATTCTATAAAAGGCACCTAAAGTTAGGCACCTATATTGGCATGTCTAGCTGATCTAGGTGCCTAACTTATCCCCCACCCTTTTACAAAACTGCAGAAGTGTTTTTTAGCACAGGCCGGTGCGTTGAATGCTCTGTGCTACTCCCGACGCTCGTAGGAACTCTAGGAATGTTGGGAGCTGTGCAGGACATTCAGCATGCTAGCCTGCGCTAAAAATGCTTTCGTGGTTTTGTAAAAGGGGGAGGGTTAATTATTTAAAATGTTTAATCGGCGCTAACAAGTAGCACTTCATAATTGGCTTAAATTAAAATTAATTGGATAGTAGGCGCCAAATTCGGAAGCGCCTACCACTTTCAGGTAGGGGCCTAGTCCAAGGCATCTACCAGAGAGTATGCATGGTTAGAGATGGATCATGGGCATGTTCCTTCCACATCTCACTATCCAACTCTGCAATCCAACCAGAACTATAATGTATGATCTGCAAATTAGACCACTGTTGGAAACAGCATAGGGGCTTGATGGACCTTCATTCGGTCCTAGTATGGCAACTCTTATGTTCTTATGTTAGTAATGACTCAGACCTGCCCATGATACACCTATTTCCGTGCCTTTGACGTAACATGTAATTTATTTAAATTAACACCAATACTTACTTCTTAATAAGCTAATTATTGGTGCTAATTTGCTTGTTAATTCAGTTGTGTATGCAATTTGGGTACATTACCACAATTGTGTGCCCAATATTTAGAGATTTTTATAGAATTTTGGGGTGTGTCCTTGTTGAGGGAACTATTGTCGAACAGGCTTTTTGAAGTTGGGGTTAACTAAAGTGTGTAGCCATGAATATATCTCTGTCTATTTCTTTTTTTTTTTTACTGGAAAGAACAAGTTTTCTGAGAACTAAGATAATAGCTATAGTTTGTTTTCATTCAAAACTTAAAAGGCTCCTGAAATTTCTCTAAAACACACAGTTGATTGATAATCTCTGTACTAAAGCATTAATGTAAGGTGACAGACTGCAGCAAAAGAGCTTGGCCAGATCTTGGTGGCTGGCACATCCAGTTCTTCTGCCTGCCATGACAGTTTTGAACTTCCTTGTAACTCAGCCTCCCAGCACTAAACAAAGCCACCTTGCAAACCAGAAGTGGGTGAGCCCACAACTGTAATTAATGGTGACTTGGAGCATGTTTTGTTAGCTTTTCATTGTTCTTAGGAAAGTTTTGATTAAAAGACTAATGATACAGGAATCTGCAAACTGGAAAAAAAATATTTGCAAAACTGTGGCATTAGAATAAAGGAGACCTTTCACTGCAAGGTGCTAAGCTCCAATGTGCAGGCAGTGCACCCCCTCCCCCCCAATAAAAAACAACACTTAGAACATTACAGTGTTTTGCAATAATTTGCCTGTTTGTAAATGCTAATCAACTGTTATTTATTTTTTGTATTTTTGAGAAGGAGGCATGGCATGGGTGTGCCAGCATTACCCAACTAATGTGTTCTAAGTAGCACACGCTAACTGGATAATGTGGGAACACTTAGGGGGGAAATTCATCAAGCAGCATTAGGGATTAATGTACCTTTAACATGCACTAAGGGAATATGCAAATGTTAATGCATTCCTGTGAATGAGATGAATATTGTTGATCATGGAGGATGTAGGACAATTTTTGTAGAATAGCTGTGGGCAAATGTGTTTGTGTAAGCCCAAGGACGTTTTTAAGAAAACTTTGAAGACATATTTGCATGTGTCAGCTTTTATGTGAAGATTAGGGTACTCTATGCATTCCTTTTGTTTTTTCCTTCAATGTTTTCTTTTCTATAACTTATTGTCGTTCTCCCCTCTTACCTCTCGTTTAATTGTACGTCGATTCTATGGCTTGATTGTATAAGTCCACTGTTTTATTTATGTCCTCCCCTTTTATTATTGTAAAATGCCTAGAATTTCGGTATAGGCGTTTAATCAAATTTTAAATAAAACTAAAACTACAGAGTTGATTGCATGATGTACAGTATGTTTTTACATGATGTTTGTATGTTGATTGTGCCTGACCCGTCCCGACCCAATACCCCCCATTCCTAAAAGTTGGAAGCAGGAGAGGTGTTCAGTCCCTCCTGCTCCATAGGTCTCCAGCGGCCTCCTGCTCCTTCTCCTCCGTCCTGCCCGATGCAATGCAGGCCTTAGGCCCCGCCCCCTTGCATCATGTTCTGCATAGGGAGGAGCCTAAGGCCCTGATTGGCTCAGGCACACACGGATTGGACATGGATCGGAAGGTTAGTGAATCTATCCGTTAATATTTAATTCATGCTAATTCCTTTAACATACGTCAAGGTGTGTTAAACCCTAATGCTGTTTGATGAATTCCCCCATTAGTGCCTTCTAAATAGGAGGTGCTAAATGCTCCCTTGTTAATGTTTTGCATGTTCTGCTTGCTAATGGAAAAATTAAAATGAGGCTTGGAAAAAATACCTCTTAAATATTGGCACCTTAAATATGGGCTTAGTGCCTGATTCTGTATAGTGCGACCAAAGTTGTGTCCACAAATCTGTACACATTGCCAATTAGGGTGTGCAACACAATTGTTAACAAGCTAATCAGCATCTATAATTGGTAATTAACAATAATTGGCATTAATTGTAAGTTATGCGCACAACTTTCTCAGTGTATTCTATAAAGTGGTGTGCATAAATTCTAGTGGATGCATCTCAAAAAGGAGAGGTGGCCAGGGCAGGAGCATGGGCGGATCATGGGCGTTCCTAAAAGTTAGGCACACGGTTACAGAATATGCCTAGGCCCAGGGATTTATGCTTGGCTATCATTGGCCTATATGGGTGTGCCTAAATGTTATTCACATGTACAGGCTCTACACATGATTCTATAAACTGTTTTATAGAATCGTGTTAGGTGCCACTGTCTTTAGCACCGACTTTTTTAAACATCATATATAGAATATGGCCCTTAGCACTTAGGAAAGTCCCATTTAAAACTTGCAAAGCCTAAATTTTAATAAAAGGACCCTTAAAAAGTCATATTTCCTGGGGTTAAAAATCCCAGGACTAAAGTCTTCATCTGGAGAATTATTTTAATTGGAGAGGTTTTAGGAGCTTCTCCTAAGAGTATGTAATATCTGTTTCTTAATCCCCCCTCAAAAAAAAAATAAATAAATAAATAAAAAAATATATATATATATATAAAAGATAGAAAAAGACACAGATATACCTGAACTATATTAAATCCAACTTGGAGATTTTGCAGTCTTTCACCCTTTTTAAATAATTATAATCTAACTAATAATCTTATACTCCCCAATTCAGATTGATACTAGTTCAAACTAATTTGATTGATTGATTGAGATTCATTAGCCGCCTTTATGAAGAAATTCACCCAAAGCACAATTTCTATTTTCATTTTCAGGTTTTCTAATTATAAAATAATTTCCCTAAAGATATTTACTGTATGAGCCATTTCTCTAATGCAAAGAACATATATAGAATAGTTAAAATGGCATAATTGAGTACCATTAAATCAGCTATTTCTTCCTCCTTCATTCTTAAGAGTTTGAAGGCTTTGTTAACAAAAGGGTTCTGACTTTTTTCTCTTGAGAATACAGTGCCCTTTATTGTCTGACAATTTGCTGTCACATAATTGCTTAGAGAAAGTCATCTGAAAAAATGTTTACTACGACAAGGAGAGCAATTAAGTTCTTTATGCATTATCCAAAGAGAGAGAAAAACTCTGCTGAGGGGTAATATAACCCTAAATACAAATACGGCTTTTTACAGCCAACATTCTATTGCTTTGCTCTAAGTAAAAGTTTGTTTCTGATAGGTCTTTTTCTAGGTTTTTGGGTTTTTTTTTCCTGAGACACAAGGAAAAGTCCTTTTTAAATAAGACTTTGAATCACTTTGCTGTTTATCTAGAGTTATTTTCACATTTCTCTTAAAGAAAAAAGATCCAGGTAACTGAGGTCAATGAGAGATAATTTAGAGGTGATTGAGTCTCCTCGATGAAGAGGATTCCTGAAGCCGCCCAGAGAACAAACTGGGATCTAGACTGTTTAGTTATGCCGATGACATTACGATCATCATTCCTTGTAATACAGCTATTTCTCATATTACCCAAATAATTGAGTCTATACTGAAACTGATGGAATCATGGATGCAAGAATTTAAATTCAAATTAAATCATGATAAGACCAAATTCTTTGTTGCGTCTCCACCTAGAATTTTACATGAACCATCAATTACTATAAACTCAACACTCTATAATATCAATCCAGCGATTAAAATATTGGGAGTTGTTATAGACCATGAAAAAGCAAGTAGATGCTGTGGTGCAAAAGGGTTATTACACATTGTGGAAGCTGCGTACCATAAAATCATATTTTGAGTTTCCGTCCTTTAAACTTTTAGTTCAGTCGTTACTTCTAAGTCTTCTCGACTATTGTAACGGTGTCTATTTGACATGTACCAAAAAAGAGATGGCTAGGCTTACACTGATTCAAAATATGGGAGTCAAAATAATTTATGGTCTAAAGAAATATGATCATGTGAATCCTTTCTACCGTGAGTTGCATTGGCTTCCAGTGGAGGCACATGTTTTGTTTAAGCTGGGTTGTCTTTGTAACAAAGTTGCATATGGTATTGCTCCAAACTATATGACCAATAGATGTCTCATAGCATTCCATAAACATAGGAGAGAATCGCATGCATTGTTTAATTTTCTGTCTGCTCAAGGTTGTAAGAGCAAGAAATTCTTGGAACATACATTAGCATTTCAGGCTGCTTTCTATGACAGGGAATTTAGGCCACTGTTGCATAGTGCTTGCTCTTACAAACACTTTAAAACTCAATTGAAAACTCATCTTTTTTCAAAATATTTAGCGAACTAATTTAAATCATCTTTAGGTTATGTTATTTTTAATCTTTTGTTCACCGCATTGAACTTACAGTTATGCGGTTTATAAGTATGTTGTGTTAGAACAGTGCTGAGTTAGCTTGAATTGGAATGTCACATCAAAGCTTCATTGGATACATTTAAATTGTTCAGCAATTGTGGCATGTCATAGAAGGGCCAGCTATCAGTTTCAGGAGAGAGATGGGAGGATTGATAAGAGTTGATTGGAATGGGTCTTGGGAGAAGAGGACTCCTTGTCTTCCCAGAGTTGTTAAGGAGAAATCTATTGAGTTAGCTCCCCAAAAAACCAATTGGTTCCTGATCTGGTTTGTCATCTATAGGTGTCAATAGGCATATTTAAATTCCTCAGTTAATCATGACATGTGGACACATAGCTGTGGTCACATGCCCAAAGGGTGAATGACTAAAAGGGTACTCCATTTGGATCCCCTTCTCAGTCACTTTGGAGCTAAGATCGATGCTTGGCTAATGACTGCTTTGAATTAGAAGATGATCCTTTGGGAGTATAAATTCCATTCTGTACTTTTAATAATGGATAACCAGAAGATACATTTTAAAGAATGGCTGGGTGGAGCAATCCAATATATTACACACCCAGGGGACATTTTTGTCATCAATGGTGTTAATCAGATCACACGTGTACTTGCTGCTCTCCTGAAAACTTTAGTTTAGCTGTAGGAACTGAGATATCCTTAAGTCCATCCCTTCATTCTTTCCTTCTCCATTTGAAGGTAATCAGAATGGGAATAACTCACCTGACCTGAGTCTCTTTGGGTTTTGGACCATTGAAGGGATAAGTTGGAGAATTCTATTAAAGTGAAGGTAGCAGCAGCCTTTCTAGTCCAGCAAAGTAGGAGCAATGTGTGGTTCTTCCATATGGATACTTTGGAGATGGTGATCTCTTTTTGAATCTCTAAGAATGTGCCTACCCTTCTAGTTGTCTTGCATATTAAGTAAATTTTCAGGAGGTACTGTATCAAAATTTATACGATTAAATGGTATGGTAGAAGATTTCTGCCAAAATATCCAAGAGCGTAATATGAAAATTGTTATGCTAGAAGCTTCTAAAACAGTACTGGTTTTAGGGAATCTAATGTTGCAAATGTGAAAATGCTTTATGCTATAATAATCTAATATGTAATAATTCATCTTGATATTTAACCAGCCAGAAATGGCCACTGGCTGGCTAAATAGCATATTGGTGCCTAACCACTAATATTTAGTTAAAGATAACTGGTTATCTCTGCTGAATATCAGCAGTTAGCGCCTAGCATATAAACTGGATATAGTGTACGACTTATCCAGTTAGGCGTTGATATTTAGTAACTGGACAAGTTTAGTGGTCAAATAGCTGTCCTATCTTTAGCTAAAAACTGAACCAGTTAGCACTGGATATCAACTATTCACTATAACCTTTCCAAACCTAGTAGCAAAATGGTGGACTCTTTTTCCAGCACAATTAAGGAACACCCTCTCTTACCAAAACTTTTGTAAAGGCCTAAAAACCTATCACCTATTTAGAAAATATCTTACTCCCCCCCCTCAAAAAACAAACAAACAACAAAACCCAAACATGTCAGGTCTACAATCAATATCTGAATCAAAGACTGTTTTAATGACTTTTAATAAATACTTATCTTTTAATATTAATTCAATTGCATATGCTTGGGTTTACAGTTCCAACCCCACTTCTTCACTTTTTGTGATTTCTCCGTGAGGCATCTTTCCCTTTTCTTGTTGTGCACTTACATACATGTGTAACACCTGATTTTAGAAGTCTTGCCAGAAGTACCGGTATCTCTGGTTCAAATTGTCCTATCACCTCAGTCTTCAGAGAAGCTCCAAATAAACAGTTATCAACTGCTGATCATCCTCTAGCTGCAGCCTGAAATTTTCATGCTAAAGGCCATAGCTGGATTTAACTGAAGAGTCTTCAATAGTAGCTGATAAAAATCTCCCCTTTCTGTCTTTTGCTATTGTTGCAAATACCATCACAATTTTCCCTTGGTGCTAACATCTGACTATCCCATGTATGAAGTAAAAAACACAAATGAAGGAAAATATATATATACTCCTTCTAGTGAGGAAGCGTGAAATAATCAAATCAAAATAATTTAAAAAAACAACACGCTAACATCTATTTCTGATGTTAGCGTGTTGTTTTTTTTTATTATCCCATGGATGATGCTAGTCCAATGTCAGCTTGCCTATGTCAACAGGTACCAAAAGAGAAAACTACTCTGCAAAGCAGGAACTGTACATCAAGAAGTCTACAAGGGTTTTTCCTTCCAGACCATGAACTACTCCAAGTTAAAAGGAGTGGGACTTGATATACCACTTTTTCTATGTGATTTACACAATCTAAGCTGTTTACATATTTTAGACAGGTACTTATTTTGTACCTGGGGCAATGAAGTGTTAAGGAGTTGCAATGGGAATCAAACTCACAACCTCAGGGTGCTGAGGCAGCTGCTCTAACTACTAGGGGAACTAAGAAAGCAGCTGTATTGAATATCTGTGGTGCTTGGATAACTTTTTGGTCCCTCCAAAATCTGCCCCTCCCCCCCCAAAACCACCTTTGTACTAACCCTGCTGCTTAGTGCTAATATTTAGCAGCACAATCAAGTGTCACTGGATTTTAGTGGATGAGCTGACCAGATTAACCTTGGAGGAGCTTCTCCTGCCTGGTTAAATTGCTTTTGAATATCACACTCAATGTTTACAAAAAATTATAAAAACAATTCTCTAAGGGCAGAGTCAATGAAGGTTCTTGGGTTCATCCTCTGTTTCTCCTTTTTCTGTGTTTCAGCATTGCAGTGCGCTGGAAGCTAGCTATACCAAACAACACTGATAGTGACCATGGTACCAACAGTATCTTCTCGAAAGAATTTGCTGTATTTTGTAATTGTGCCAGACAGGCCTTGTTAATCTGTGTGCAAGCAGGAAAAGAACATAGAAAAATGATAATGTGATTTTGGAAGAATGAGGAGCCACTGGTAGGTGTCAGATGAAATCCAGATTTTGTTTATACCCCAGTCTTCAAACAGGGAACATAATTCATAGCTTTTTGGTGGAGATAGGAGAGAGAGAGGGTGAAATAGGGCTACAGATCCAAGAGTCTGGCAGAAGTAAGGGAAAGTAGAGACAACAGCAAAAGCATGAAGTATTGTTCCTGCTATGCTTTACTCGACAACAGCTACACTGCAGGTTGGACATTCGGCAAGAAAGAAAATGAAATAAAGACAAAGGGCTCCTTTTACAAAGCTACGCTAGCATTGAGCTGGCGTTAGTTCTAGCCGTGTAGCACGGGCTTAGCGCGGGTTAAAACACTAGCGCAGCTTTGTAAAAGGAGCCCCAAAAGTGATATATTTTTGTCCAGAAAAGTTTCAAACATAAGCACAAGTAACTGCTTCTTCCTTACGAGTGAAAACAAATTATAAACAGTGAAAGATGATGCAGGTACCACTGAGGACAGATTTTGTTCTTTTTTTTTTTTTCTCCCCAGAAAAAAAAGTGTTCCTAACGATTAATTAGTTTGCTGATGTTGAACTCCAACAGTTCTGTTCTTTGGATTCTTTTTTTTCTTGGCATTGTCTCTGAAAAATGCTTAGAAAGTCAAACCCAGCACTTCTACGAGTACTTGGTATTCATATCATCATTCTTCTTCAGCTTAACTGGGAAGTCACAAATTACTTTTATATTTACGAGTGCACTGGTTTGCGAGTGTTTTGCAAGACGAGCAAAACATTTGCAAAATCGGCACCTCAGAAACCGAATTTGACTCGATTTATGAGCGCCATCCCCAGCGATCCAGCATTTCCCCCCCCCCCCAGCGATCCGGCATCTTCCCCCCCCCCCCGCTTGTGTCGTGTCCCCCCCTTTCCCCCCGCGATACTACATCCCCCTGATCACCGAAACGAAATCTCTTACCTTGATTGGGCACCGGCACCAGCACCAACGCAAAGGACATGTCAGTGCCGGTGCCCAAAGATCCCCCTCTTCTGCGCTGGGCGGTGCGTCGGAGATCCTCCCTCTTGCCTGTGCTGGGCTGGACTGGGCATTGAGCATTTGTGCATGCTCAAGGCCTTCTGATCTCGCTCTCTCCAAGATTCTCAGCTTCAGAATCTCGGAGAGGGCGAGACCAGAAGGCCTTGAGCATGCTTCAGGCCCAGTCCAGCCCAGCACAGGCAAGAGGGAGGATCTCCGACGCACCGCCTAGCCCAGAAGAGGGAGGATCTTCAGGCACCGGCATGTCCTATGCATTGGTACTGGTGCCGGTGCCCAATTGGGGAAAGGGATTTCATTTCGGTGCTTGGGGGGATGTAGAATCGCAGGGGGGGGGAAAGACATGAGCGGGAGGGAGGAACGACATGAGCGGGGGGGAGGATGCCGGTTCGCAGAGGGGGATGCCAGATCGCGGGAGGGGGGTATGGAGCAGCGTCGGTAGCCTTGTGGGGGAGAGGAGGTGGAACGGATTATAGCGAGTTTCCCTTACTTCCTAATTTGGTTTACAAGCATACTTCTGGAACGAATTATGCTTATAAACCAAGGTTCCACTGTACTGTATATAGGGTGAGGCAAAACAAAGCAACCCCTTAGGTTTTTTGACGATTTTACAGCAACCACTTAGAATTTCAAAGTGAAAATTTATTGTTTTATTTGTTACTAGTATTTTAGCCCGTTAAATTAACGGGTGCTAGAATATATGTCTGTCTGTCTTTCTTTCTGTGTCTCTCTCCCTCCCGCTGTTTTTCTTTTTGTCTGTCTCTCTCCCTGCCCCCTTTGTCTGTCTGTCTTTCTGTCTCTCTCTCTGCCCCTCTGCCTTTCTTCTTTTCTTTCTGTCTGCCTTCCTCTCACTGTCTGGCTTTCTTTCTATCCATCTGTCTCTCTCTCCCCCCACACTTCCCTGTGCAGCAGCCACAGCAGCATTCCCTCCCCCTCCATGTCTCTGTGTAGTAGCATTCCCTTCCTGCCACTACTTCCCTGTACAGCAGCATTTAGACCCCCACCTTCCCTGTGCAGCAGCCACAGCAGCACCAGCATTCCCTCCCACCCCACACCACTTCCCTGTACAGCAGCAGCGTTTCCCTTACCCCCCCTTTCCCATCCCTCAGTCTTGACTGCTCCCTTAGTCCCTTGCCGCCCCCACCCTTCCCTTCCCGCGGTCCGACCATCTGCTGATTCCAGCAGCGTGTACAGCACTCTACACACGCTGCTTCGGGGCCTTTTACTGCCTTGATTTACTCTGGCACGTCCCTGATGACATCATCAGAGACGCGGCAAAGCATATCAGGGCAGTAAAAGGCCCCGAAGCAGCGTGTGTAGAGTGCTGCACACGCTGCTGGAATCAGCTGGATTTTAGTCGGGACCGCGGCATCCCTTCGCGGCTGGAGTGTTTTGGGCTTCCCTTCCCGCCCCGCAAGGTGTCACCACGGCTCCTCTCGATCCCGCCAGCATCGGAAGCCTTCTCAGACGCTGGTGCGGCTGGTGAGAGGAGCCAACACGAAGAGCAGGAAGTCCAGCGCTGGCGGCGAGTGGTAGGTGCTGGAAAGTAAGGCTGGGTACTCGTGTATGCGCACTCCTGCAAGGCCACGGACCTACATCTCACAGATCAGGGAAAACAGAAGCACGCAGTTGAGTGCACATGCGCGGCTAGCGTTTTATTATATAGGATGATCTACATTTATGTGCTAAGTGCAATGAGATTATCTTTAAACACAGTGAAGTTATGGACTTTTTAGGACAGTCACCCAGCAATTTTCACATGTTCAAAAATGTTAGCACTGTAAAATTACATCCAAATATCAAAATGACTGTTTGCTACTACCTATTAATTAACTCTTTGCAGTAGATTAGGACAACAGCTGGCACATATGTATGAAGGGCCACTGAAAAGTTCTCAACCAAGCTAAGAAGAAAATGATGTGAAGCCATGAAACTTAAAAGTTGTTCCACACTTTCCTTGACACTTTTTCATTTCATATCCTTGAAATGAAAAGTGTCAAAAAAAGTGTGAAATAACATAAGTTTCATGGCTTCAAATAATTTTCTTCTTAGTTTGGTTGAGAACTTTTCAGTGGCCTCCTTGTCATCCCCCCCCCCCCCGTCCCCCCACCCCCATATTCAGATATGGAAGAGTGCTGGCAATTTCCTGCAGTCCACAGCAAACCTGTAAATTCAATGCCAATGCAGTATCCAGTGACTGGCATTACATTTCTGGGCTATTTTGTGCCAGTTGAGACATAGCCAGCTAGGCCAATATTCACTATCTAGCTGGCTAAGGCTGAATGGCCAAAGATAGACCAACCTTTTAGGCGGCTCTATCTGACCAACAAATTTAACTGGTGAGCCATTGAATATTGGCGATGACTGACTATGTCATATAGCTGTCTATATCCTGCTGAATATTGCAGGATAGCTGGCTATGTGCTATTTAGCCGACCAGGAGCCATTCCCAGAAAGCTAAATAGCACTGGAAATCAGCCTCATACTTTTTAATTAATTGAAGCCTCAACGCTCTAAAGAAGATTTTCTTTCCCACTGTTTATTAATTAGAAATCCAAATGTATTATCATTTGGCTCTATTTTGAAATGACGCCAAGTGGTATAAATTAATATCCGAATATTTGAATAAAAAACCTAAAACAAGCCTAAAAGACATTTGGAGCATTGAGATAAAGCAGCAAATTTTTGCTACTCAATGGCCACGGATTTGGACTTGGAGGATGAGATGTACAGCGTCAGCATCTATGAGACAAACCTGGTTCTTTTTGTTACATAGAATTTTTTGGACCCCCGATTCGTTTGCAAAAGTTGGATAGTTCAAAGTCTAATGGATGCTGGCACTGTCATCTTGAAGCAGGGACAAAGGATCATTTGTTGTTTTATTGACCCTTGATACTCAATTTTTGGAAATCAGTATGGGGACAAATTAATAACATAATATAGTATTTCTATACCGCATAACCTTAAGTTCAATGCGGTTTACAAAAGTTACCGTATACATAATAACAAAGGAAGAAAGCATTAGAGATTTAATCAACCAAATATTTTGAAAAAAGATAAGTCTTCCGTTGTTTTCTAAAATGTTCATAAGAATGAGATGAGAACAATGGTCGAAAAACCTTATCATGGAAAGCTGCTTGAAATGAAAGCATATGATCATGGTATTTCTTGCTTTTACAACCCTTGACAGAAGGAAATACGAAGAGAGCATGTGATTTCCTACTATTCTTTTGGGATGCTACTGAAAATCTACCAGCTAAATAGAGTGGGGTTAGACCAGTGGTCTCAAACTCAAACCCTTTGCAGGGCCACATTTTTATTTTGTAGGTATATGGAGGGCCTCAGAAAAAAATAGTTTGTCTTATTAAAGAAATGGCAATTTTGCATGAGGTAAAACTCTTTATCTTCTATATATATAAAATCGGAGGTATGTATGTGTGTATGTATGTGTGTGTGTGTGTATGTGCCGCGATCACGCAAAAACGGCTTGACCGATTTGAAAGAAACTTGGTATGCAGATCCCTCACTACCTGGGGTGATATGTTCTGGGGGTCTCGCGGCCCACCTGCACACGTGGGCGGAGCTACAAACAGAACATCAGATTTCACCCATTCATGTCAATGGAAAAAAAGTAAAAAGCTGCCATTCTCACAGTAATTCAAAAACGGCTTGACCGATTAGAACGAAACTTGGTATGCTGATCCCTCACTACCTGGGGTGATATGTTCTGGGGGTCTCTTCACTCAAGAATTTATATGTTCTTGCTCCTGGAGGTGAAACTAAAAATGTTGTTTATTATCAAGTTTTGTGTTAGTTGTATTGTATTCATTTTGTCAAATATTTCACATTATAATTTGAATATTGTACTTTTTATAAAGCTGTAAAAAAATAATTTCATTCACCACTATAAAGTATCTTTATTTGAATCCATTTACAGTGTTATTGCTATAATTAAATACCCGTGCAACGTCGGGGCATCAGCTAGTAGTTTATAAATCTTTCCTTTTGGCTAAGTCTTAATAATAATATTGGCATTTATAGCTAAAGAGACATATGATCAAAAAACTATTTTATTTTACTTTTGTGATTATGATAAACATATCGAGGGCCTCAAAATAGTACCTGGCGGGCCGCGAGTTTGAGACCACAGGCAACTTTATAACATAAGCAACCCAGTTTTGAAAATTATACATGCCTCCACAGGAAGCCAGTGCAACTCACGATAAAAAGGCGTAACGTGATCAAATTTCTTCAGACCATAAATCAATCTCACCACAGTGTTCTGAATCAGTTTCAATCGGTTATGTTTTTCTTGGTACTTAATAAATAAATGATATTACAATAGTCCAGCAAGCTCAGCAACAATGATTGGACCAAAAATCTAAATGCAGCCTGCATTGAAATTTTTGTTTTCATAAAGGAAAACTATTACTACTGACAATTCAAAAGGTGAGAACTACCGGGAGAGGGGTGGGAAAAACTTTGCTCGAAGGCTAGAATGCAGATGTCTCAGAAACAGGCTCTCTGAACTGACCTCAAAGCCAGTACTCGGAGGAGGGTAGGGGGAAGAGAGTGGCATAAAAATGAACCTCCATGGTCAGCTCTAGTCTTGAAAGGCAAGTAACCTAGATAGAGCTGCTGCCTGATACTGGAAACATCGATTCCATTGTCCTGCAAAGTGGTCATATGTGGGACATTGTTGAAAGCTAAAAATCCATTAGACAGGTATAAAAGCAGACTTCTTATAATTATGACAGGGGTTGCCATGCAAATGGTCACTAGGAATTGGAAAAACTGGGACAGGCTAAATTTTTCTTTTTGGTGGGAAACTTTGTGTCAATGTTAGAGATATGAAAAAATGAATTCAGAAATATTGGGACATAATAAAATATTTAAAACAATATGGGGTCCATTAACGGAATTTGTTAAATCTGATTAATTGTATAAGCTTTTAATTCCGATTTGATTTTCACACATATCCAGGGAGGGTGGGAGGTAGGAGGAGGGGGGAAATATATTTTGTATGGTTATTTGAGTGGATGAAAGTGCTGTTCTATATATTAGTTGTTTACAAACTTCTTGCACTTTGTATTCAAATTGAAAATCAATAAAGAATTAAAAAAAAAAAAAGAATTGACAGGAAAATTAAAACAGTGAAAAACCTCACTTCATGGAGAAAAGACTGTTCTTTAAAAATCTGGCTAACATTAACCAACCCCAACAAGAGCTCCTGTTTCCTGTCCAGATGTAGCTTCAGATGAAGGCACTGATCAACTTTCGCAAGCATACGATGACACCGGATTATATTTAGATGCCATCAGCTTTCAACCAATCGGGTACTGCTTAACATTAGAAGGGGCCAAGCCCTTTAAAAGAAAGCTTGCCACTCTGTAGACGTGTTCAAACCCTGAGGGTCCACAGTATGCAAACCAAAAAACCTGAGGGTTTGAACTTCTATCCTGTAGAATGGAAAGCTTTCTTTTAAAGTGCTTAGTTCCTTTAAATGTTAAGCAGTATCTGATTGGTAGAAGACTGAAGGAATTGAATATACCCGGTGCCATCTTGAGCTTGCAAAAATTAATCAGTTCCTCCTCCTGAAACAGTACCTGGATGCATAGGTGTTGGAACAGGGATGGAGGGGGCCTTTGGGGGCCATGACACCCCAAAAAATTGGCAATAGGAAGTTATATGACATAAGTTACTGCAGAATGTTTCTATATAAACCCTGTCTGAGGGTAATGAAACTCTGAACTTTTATTCCAGAACCGGACCAGTGTGCTAACTAGAACTGAGTTAAAGTCTGTTTGGGGCAAGGCAACTATTAAAGTATAAGTTGTTTTGTAACACAGAACCTTATGGCAGCTTTTGTTCTTTTAAAGAGTACAACTGTTCTTGAGAGCTGTGAGAAAACAGGCCCCCAGCTGGGATTTAAATATAAACTTCTGTTCATATGCAAAGCGTGTCCTGACTATATGTGACTACCCTGTCTTGGAAACCCTATTCTGCTGTCTCACACACTCCTTGCCTTTAAGGTACGTGTGGCCTTGCACTGACTGCATGGACAGGGTGAGTTGAAAAAGCATATGGTAATGTCATACTTGAGGGAGAGTTATTTATATACTGTAGTTCCCAGAAAGCCACCAAACTATAAAATAAATTCCTTCAGAGCGTCTGCGTGGGCTATATGATCTACTGCCGAAGGCAGTGGAAAGAATGGGTTTGTCAGGTGTTCAGTCAGATTGCCAGATGATGGGAAGAGTCTCTGGCATATACAATTCAATTTTCAAGGGGTTTTAGCTGAGGGAGGAAGAACCAGTTTTGCCTTATTCCCAGCTACTGTTTAAAGTGAGATGACAGTGAGAGAGACTAACGAATCTAGAAGAGCATTTCTCTAGGCCTGGCATTAAACAATCCAGTGGTCTGGGTGGTAACAGATTGAAATAATGTCAGGATAGTTCCTCAAGAGCCAGCAGAAGACTGGAAGAGAAAAGTGCTTCGGAAAGGAACAGTATAGAATTGAAGCAGATCCTCTTGACTGAAAATGTATCCAAAAGCCATGGGTTTCTTAGTAAACTACTAGTTCAGTATGACAGAATCTGATGGTTAGCTTTTTTTTAGTTTTGTTATCCTGCAAGATGCTAATTTTGTAAAGGTATATTTGACAGCATATGTGTGTATAATGCTGCTTATAAAATTGCTCTCCTAATTCAGGAAGCTTCCAAGTTTTTAATAAAAGTGCTGACTGGCTCTCCACTCACTTCACACCTGGACTACTTTGCAGCACACTCTGTAACTTAGACCAGTTCTTCATATCTTATTTAACTGTAGAAATAACTTTTCATTTTAGCCACCTATTCAACCCAATGACCTTGTACTACCTATCTTGCCTGGTCTATATACGTATATTTCAACTGCACTTGCTCCTTTTGCCAATTATGTCAACACTTATAAACATAGAAGGGCATTTTCAGTAGGACGTCTTGAGTTTGGATGTTTTGGGAAAGACGTCCCGAAAACCAAAAGACAAAATGTTCATTCTCAAAACATCTATCTTTTTCTTTTGAGAATGACAGACGTAGACGTTTTGGTCCTTAGGACGTCTATCTTTTGGGGCCATTATCAAATATAAAGACACTCACATGACAAACGCACAAAAATGATCTTTTTGGACATTCAAGCGGTCGGCATTCTTAGCAAACCATTCACAGACTGCTGAGCTTTCCTGAGCATGACAGAAGTATTACTGCATAGAATGTCATATTAAAAGTCCCAAATACAGATGTCACTATAACTTGCCCTCCAAAACCCACTCCAAACTTACTGTACTCACCTGTACACTACAACAATAGCCCTTATGCCTGCAGGTGTCATCTTTATGTAGGTATAATAGGTTTTGGAGAGCTCACCATACAATATAAGCAAGTTATAGTGACATCTACCTAGGAGTTTTAATAATAATAATAATAACAACTTTATTTTTATATACCGCAATGCCACAAACAGTTCAGAGAGGTTTACAGAGGAAGAGAATGTATTCAAACAGCGATATTACAAAAAACTTTCAAAATTACATTAACATGGTAAGGTTAATCAATTTTTCCTGGAAGTGTTTTAGAAGTGCATCAGGGTAGAATTGGAGTCAGAGAAATTTGTCAAAGAGATAAGTTTTGATTGACTTCAGTAACCCTTAGAGCGCCCCTCTGCTCTGCTGTGGAGGTATAGGAAGGGGTGCTGAAAAGTTCTGCCCAACCAGCTTCCTAAATCTGACATTATTTTGCCACTGTAGCTGAAGAGGGTGTTAGTTTAGTTTTGCAAAGTGCCAATTTGCAAGCTCCAATGAAATAAACTAAAATAACACTCTTCATCTACAGTGGCAAAATGACATCAGATTTAGGAAGTTGGTTGAGCTGAGAACTTTTAAGCACCTCCTTGTATGTGAGCCATGTGAATATGTCAAACAGGCTGGAAAATACTGGAGGTTTTTTCACATCTTTGGGTGGTGGGATGGGGGGTCAGTGACCACTGGGGGAATAAAGGGAGGTCATGCCTTAAACCCTCCAGTGGTCATCCGGTCAGTTTGAGCACCTTTTTAGCATTTAGACACTTGTAAAACAAAACTTGTAAAAAACATAAATATGAGAAAATGAATGCTGACTTGCTGGGGCATAATAAGATATTCAAATTGGTTTGGGGGTCCATTGAAATCTTTTGTAGATTTGTTATATTTGCTCTTTATCTTTATTTTCTGTTGTATTGTACCCATACATCCACATATCCAGGGGGGGTGGGAGCGGGAGGGGTATATCTTTTGGTTTGGTATTATTCCTGATGGTAATAATGATGGGAGAGATAATTTTTATTTTTTGTATAGATTCTGATTATTTATAAGTGCTTATTTGATTATTATTATTTGTATGTAAATTGTATTGCACTTTCTGTTGGCATTAAAAACTAAATAAATTTAAAAAAAAACTTCTAAAAAAAAAAAAGCCCATGATGTTTTGTTAAAGGTCTGATTATGTGTGCCGAGCATCCAAGTTCTAAGCCCACCCAAAACACATCTCTAACATACATTCATAAGATTTGAATGCACAGGAGACAAAATGACCAGAGAGATGTGTAGAATGATTAAGAATGTTTTGAGAATGGCTACTTGAATGTTTTGACTAATAAGATGTCTAAGTGCCGGTTTATCCTGTCTTTTGGCCATCTATAAATCTTTTTGAAGGTGTGGCTTCAAGAATTGTACACAATATTCTAAATGAGGTCTCACCAAAGTCTTATACAAAGACATCAATACCTCCTTTTTCCTACTGGCCATACCTCTCCCTATGCAACCTAGCATTCCTCTAGCTTTCGCCGTCACCTTTTCAACCTGTTTGGCCACCTTAAGGTTATCACATACAATCACACCCAAGTCCCGCTCTTCTGTCGTGCACATAAGTTCTTCATCCCCTAAACTGTACCATTCCCTTGTGTTTTTGCAGCCCAAATGCATGACCTTGCATTTCTTAGCATTAAACTTTAGCTGCCAAATTTCAGACCATTCTTCAAGCTTTGCCAGGTATTTCTTCATGTTATTCACACCATCCAGCATGTCTACTCTATTGCAGATTTTGGTATCATCCGCAAAGAGGCATATCTTACTCGACAACCCTTCAGCAATATTGTTTATAAAAATGTTATCTTAAGAATTATTCATGCTCTCAACAGCCATTGAGATAAAGTGCTCCTGCCTAAAGTTAGGTGCGTAACTACAGACTTACACTCATATTCTGTAACAGAAATTGCATGTACAATTGCCGAAATAGAATTCACTTTTTGTGTACAACATCATAGCGCAGGATTAGATCCTCATACCTAAAGGTGGGCATGGAAATCTATGCTAAGCACTATTCAATAAAGAGCACTCATCCTGGAGTACCCTTTATTAAATAGTGTTGATTCCCAGTGCCATTTTATAGAATCTGGCCTATATGTATAGAAAGGGATCTATTTATTTATTTCAATTTTCTATACTGTTCTCCCAGGGAAGCTCAGAACAGTTTACTTGAATTTAATCAGGTACTCAAACATTTTTCCCTTTCTGTACTGGTGGGCTCATAATCTATCTAATGTAACTGGGGTAATGGGGGAATCGGGCAACCCATCCAGAGTCACAAGGAACAGCATAGGTTTGAACCCACGTCCAGAGGGTATTAAGGCTGCAGCTCTAACCCCTGCGCCACACTCAGACATAGTATGATAAGAGATAGCATGGTAAAACATTGTCTGGCAGAGTTGGCAAAACAGTTAACAAGGCATGGTAAAAACATGACAAAACACGGTATGGTGAGTATAGTTCGGCAAAACATAGCACAGTAAACATAGGGGTCCTTTTTACTAAGGCGCGCTAACTGATTTAGCATGCGCTGATCAATTTAGCACACGCTAAAGATTAGCGTGAGCTAAATGCTAAGGCGCACATAGAATACAATGGGCGCCTCAGCATTTAATGCAAGCTAATCTTTAGCGCACGCTAAATCGGTTAGCACAGCAAAAATGGTAAGGCAGGCGTGCATGATAAAGCAAAGCATGGAAGACATGGAGCAGAAAACATGGCATGATAGATCTTGGCATGGCAGACATAGTATGGTAGATATGTTGTATAGTATAGTGCAGTAGGACAAGGATGGCCAACATGTTGACAGAGTGTGGTTGAACATTGTATGACAAAACATGGCATGGTCAGACATAAGACGAAGCACATCAACATTTGAGATTTGAGTCATAGTCAAAGGATCCAGCTTTTCAAAATAATCGTACAGAAATTCTCTCTCCCTGGACACAGTCAAGGAATTTGTTCAGTATTGGGGATGCTCAAGCAGCAGACCCATAGCCATATGAGCACAGATGTGTTTCACTCTCATATGGATCTAGTCATACATTACTCATGGCATTGTACAAGGAAAGAAGACACCTGGGAGGCCTTCACTAAATTTCCAAATAATTTCTCTGTGAAGGTTATTTCTATTAAGCATTTGTTCAGAACATATTAAATGCCAGTGAAATTATAACCCCAGAATGGAATGATACAGTATGTAATTTATTTTGGAAAGATTGTGGTGAGCAAGGAATGTTTTTTCACATGTGGTAAAGCTGCCATGTAATGCAGGCTTATTGGGAAATGATTCACACAAATATTGTAGATATTTTGCAATTAGATTTTCCCCTTGATCAAGGGATAATCTTACCGAAACTTTGACATGGAGATATGTGGCCATTAGCTAAATGAAAACATTGTGGTATACTTGGTTTCAGCTGCAAGAATTACCTTGGCTAAGCACTGGAAGCAGTCACAACCCCAAATGAAACTGAACGGTGGCATAAAGTCTGAGAGGCCCCAGCCATAAAGAAGTTCCTTTCCTCACTGGACCAGAGATTTCAGAAACATATCATGCTCTCTGGACATTATTTTTAGATTAAAGGGTCTAGAACAGGGGTATCAAAGTCTCTCCTCGAGGGCCGCAATCCAGTCGGGTTTTAAGGATTTCCCCATTGAATATGCATGAGATCTATTTGCATGCACTGCTTTCATTGTATGCTAATAGATCGCATGCATATTCATTGGGGAAATCCTGAAAACCTGACTGGATTGTAGCCCTCAAGGAGGGACTTTGACACCCCTGGTCTAGAACAAAAAATGACACATGCACCTTTTCAGTCAATATATATATATATTTTTTTTTTTTTTTAAAGAAAACTTCTGGCAGTAAATTCTGCTTTCAGTGGTTGAGAATCTAAAACAGATTATTAATAATAATAATAACTTTATTTTTCTATACCGCCAACACCCAAAAAGTTCTAGGCGGTTCAAAAAATAAGAGGACTGGACATTCTAGTGATGATCAAAGCACACAGAAAAGCAGTACAATATTTTAATAGTGAAAAATACAATAAGAGACTATGACAGAGTCATCAATCAAGTAACAAATCTTTTTTTGTTGTTGTTTTATTCTTTTTTTTTTCACAGATCCACCATGGAAAATATGACAACCTCAGGAGAAATATGTATATGTGGTGGAGGGGGAGGGGAGGAACGTGAATACATTTCAAAATCCATACAACCAAAATTTATCAGATTGTAGTTTAGGTTCAGTTGCTGTGTGGCTCTACTCTCAGTATCTTACTGGCAGTTATGATCAATATTTTGACTACTAGTGATAAACCACTATGCTGAAACAGTCTGAAACCAGAACTAACATCCTAAACCTTTCCATCTAGCTCTAGGCAAAAATAAATTCATAGTACAGTGGTGCCTCGCATAACGAACGCCTCGCACAGCGAACGCTGCGCACAACGAACTTCATGTCTTGCTTCCTACAACAAACTTCGTTTCACACAACGAAGTCGCCCGAGCTGCATCCTTAACTGCCCTCTCTCCGCCTGGCTCCCTGTGCAGTGGCGCTACATATTTTAAACCCCCCTGCCGCCGCTGCTGCATATTTTTAAGCCTCTGCCGCCACCGCATATTTTTAAACCTCCCCCCGCCGCCACATATTTTTTTAAAAAAGCCACCACTGCTGCAACTTTAATCTCACCCGCTCACTCGTAACTGGTGGTCTAGCAAATTTCCCAGCCAGAAGCGCAGAGATCAAGAGCAAGCCTTCTGTGCTACTGCCTGGGCCTGCGCTGATCTCTGAATGGCTGCAGTCAGCTCTCGCGGGACTCACAAGAACTAACTGCAGCCATTCGGAGATCGGCATGGGCCCACACAGGCGTGCAGAGGAATTGCTCCTGATCTCTGCGCTTCTGGCCTGTACGCCACTGGCTGGGAAAGATGGGAGGAATTAAAAAAGGTACCGAGGGGGGATGATTAAAAAGGTACTGGGGAGTATGTGGGGGGTGATTATAATACACAGCAAGGATCAACAAAACCCCTGTCTCCCCTCCCCTTCACATATATCCCCTCTACTATCAAGAAAATTGAATAAGCCAAATTATTATAGAATGCTACACAGAAATATCATGCTAACAGAATACCACAGTCACACATAGCAGGAATAGGGTTAGGGTAGTGCAACTAGGGCAACTGTCCCCCCTGGTCAAAGAGAGCCGTAAGCCTCTGCCTGGACTTTGCAATCCCCAGTTGTGTCTAACACCAGCTCTAACAAGATAAATTTATCTTTTTTTATGTCATCTTAGCATATTTTATGCTACAGAACAAATTATTTTTTTTAACATGTATTGTTATGGGAAAACGCGTTTCACATAACGAACTTTTCGCATAACAAACTTGCTCCTGGAACCAATTAAGTTCGTTGTGTGAGGCACCACTGTAGTAGAGGTCACTGCACAACATGTAACTTTAGTATAGCTCACTATAGTGCTTAGTTTAGAAGCATTCTGACATTTAAATGGTAACATTGAAATGTCTGGAGAGGACCAGAAGATTAAATGCTGTTTCAGAACAGGGGCCATTCAGAAATAGGGAAGCTAAATACATCTAGATGACAAGGACAGCAGGAAAGGGAGGGGGGAGAGTCTGAGGAACAGAACAACAACACAGATGTACATTCCCTATTTCACTTAGGGAAAGTACCTGCTGTACGTACAACTGTAAATCCCATGTCTGGTCCCTGCAATGTTAGCTGCCCTCCTCCAATTAATCACATCTCCACCCTTATGCTAGCCTCTCCAATCTTCCCAACTTCATACCTGACACTCCCCAACATCAAATATCAAATACACTTCTGTAACTCCCCTTGATTCTTCTTCTCAGGACCCAAGTCCCTCAAATAGTTCTTGGGTCACATGTCTTACTCCCTGACCCAGGTCTCAGGCTTACCAGGGGTCCCTGGTGTCTACTGGGGCTAGAGCAGTGCTCATTCCCTTTTGTCTTGTGGCCTCCTGGTCTTAAAAATGGCTGCTGAGAACTCTAGCATGTTGTAAAGACAATTAGGTGCTACTATAAAATTAATCCCTATCAATCTACACATATAAATGCTGCTGTTTGATGATTGTAAAAGGACCTTCTAAGTACTATTTATCTTGAAGAAAATAGATTTTCCTTTGACTCAGAGCACTGGGTTGTTAATCATTCGCAATTTCTGTGTTAGGATTTGTCTTATTAGTTCAGGATGGCATTGCTCTACTAATATTTAGTTTGTGGGTCTACCTTTTTAGTTTGTTATTTGTTTCCTGTTTCATTAAGATATGGAGTCACCTCCTTCCTTGTTTTGTTTGGACCTTCATTTCGAAGGGCTTAGTGAGTAATGTTTTTCTTTTCTTTAACGTAGGCTGCTTTTATTTTAATTTTGACTGTATTGGCTTTCAGTTCTGTTTTCTGGCAACATGCCTTACATTGTATTTTGTGAAAACTTTTTATTTAAAAAAGTAAACAAAAAATAGTCAATAAGCACAAGGATGTTCTTGATGCCCATGGTGTCAGGTTCTAGTACCATTTAATCTATGCACACTGGGGGAGAGTGAACTTGTGACAGTGGGGTTGAGACCACTTATCTCTCTGGAATACTGTATTATCTGACAGAAACAGCTCACAGGTATCAGAAAAGACCCCACATGAATATTTTAAAATGCCACGAGTTCAGTGCTACTGTAGGGAGAATGCACCTGTGAGAGCATAGTTGGTAACTGAAGAGTATTGTCTCTTTGGAGTATTGTGTTATCTGGTGGGAACAGCTCCCAGGTATTAGCCAATGTGCTTGAGTGATATTAGACAGAGCCCCTACAGATAAGGTTACCATATGGTTCCAGAAAAATAAGGATGGATTGGGATATCTGGGTTTGGCCTCCATTGAAAGCAATGGAAGTAAAACCTGGATGTCTTAATCCATTCTCCTTTTTCTGGAGCCATATGGCAACCCTACCTACAGAGCATAAAATGTCACAAGTTCTGCAGTGCACAGCCACAGGGACATGCTTGTTTAAGCACCAATGGAGGACAGAGCTTTGTCTTTAATTCTGGTGAGTGCTTAAACCACCTTCAGGTTCTAGATCTAATTTAAAGGGCCCAATAGATAAGCCTACTGTGCCAAGACATATGAAGTCTTCCAAAGGTAATGCAAGCTCTTCTTGTGAACATGTCTTTTTGAGATCTGCCAAGCTCTCCATCCCCTCCTGGAACCTTCACGATTCCTGCTTCTTCAATGCTGGTAACAAAGTCTGTCCTATCCTAGCTACCCAGCTCTGCAGGTGCCAACAGCCAATATCAGTTGGCACCTGCACAATCTTTGGATCACCCATCCAGCTCACCCGCCCCTCCTTCTGATCCTCCATCTCCAATCTTCCAACTCCACTTTCCTATCCATGCCAGTTCTTGTTTCTGTTTTCCTTATTAGCTGTCTTTTTCCAATTCCCTGATCCGCCCAATCAGTTCTCCAACCCCCTTCCAAAATTGGCTCTGGGTTCAATGTGATGGCGTTGATCCCCAGTGGAAGTCTTGTGGTACTGTCAGGCTTCCCTGAAACCTCAGCCCCATGGCAGCATTTCCCCCATGGCCATAACAGTGCCAGCAGTAAAAAGGGTCGGCCAAGTGGCAACAGATCCTCGGTGTTCAGGTGCTCTGCAAAACTGTACTGGCCCCACCTGCACTGCAACAGAAAGTGTGTGTCACAGGGGTGAGAAATTCAGAACATATGCACAGTAAAGTATGAAGTACTAGTGAGAGGATCTGAGACAGTTTGGAGTCATGTCTGTTTCTGAGTATCCTTCACAGAGAGCAGAGAGTCTGGGGATACCTAGCCAAAGAGAAGAGGGATCTGGTAGTGATTAAATCTGGGGAATTCACAACATAAAGATGAATTTTATTTAAAAGTTCATGGCCTGTATATTTGTTGTTTGGTATGGTGTGGAATTAATTGTTGGCATTTTACAAGTCAGGTAGGTAGTGAGGAACTTTGGATGTTTTGCCCCTCCCCCTACCTACTAGGACTCACCTTTCATTTTAAAAGTAACCTCTGTGGTTTGGCCAAATATTCCAATTTAGTACCGCCTAATACACGAAAAGACCTCTCTAAACTCACAGGCTACCGCAAATATAACCTGAATTACCACCACATTCTCCGACAACAAAAATACACCCACCTGCTAGGAAAGTTATGTCACCTCCATGTTACATCTACACTGTACATGCTGCAATTTAATCCACCATATGCCTACTAAGTCTGTATTTTTAAATCTGTATGTTATGTCTTCACTGTAAATGCTGTAATCTAAACCCCCTTGTCTATACTGTAAAGTCTGTATTTCTCACTAAAGTTTGTTCTACTACCCATACTATGAATGTACTCCTGAAACCTGTTCAGAGCGCCTTTGGGAGGATGGGCTAAATAAATAAATAAATATCTTTCTCCAAATTATACAGATTGAGATCTTTAAGTTTGTCCCCATACACCATATTATGAAGACCATGCACTATTTTAGTAGCCTTCCTCTGAACCGACTCCATCCTTTTTATATCTTTTTGAATGTGCGACCTTCAGAATTGTACACGATATTCTAAATGAGGTCTCACCAAAGTCTTATACAAAGACATCAATACCTCATTTTTCCTACTGGCCATACCTTTCCCTATGCACCCTAGCATCCTTCTAGCTTTCGCTGTCACCTTTTCAACCTGTTTGGCCACTTTAAAATCATCACATCCAAGTCCTGCTCTTCTGTTGTGCACATAAGTTCTTCACCCCCTAAACTATACCGTACCCTCGGGATTTTGCAGCCCAAATGCTAGACCTTACATTTCTTAGCATTAAATTTTAGCTGCCAAATTTCAGACAATTCTTCAAGCTGCACGAGGTCTATCTTTATGTTATTCACACCATCCATTACATTACACTTCTAGACCGCAAAACCTCTTAGATTGATATGGTTTACAAAAAAATAGAAAACTGGACAATCCCAGCGATCTAGAAAATAATCATTGACCTTTTTAGTTCTCTATAAATCTTACAAATAGAATTGATTTGAATAATTTTCTGAAATGTATATAAGAGCAAGACCTTGTATATAGAGAGTATGACTCCTTATCCCAATTGGCTGCCTGATAAGCAAGCAGGCACTGTTTGAACTTTGTATGAGTACAACCTTGAACCAATAGGAAAACAAAGAAGTATTTATTTCTATTTCCATCCTATTCTCCCTGAAGCTCTGAACGGGTTACAAAATGAAATTCACAATTGGTTTAAAGACAGACTAGTCATGACAATGAAACAGATTTCAGTTAGACAATCACAGATCTTATTCTACACTCTGGACTAGTCACAGCAAGGACAACTTAGGAGAAGTATATTGTGGAGGCTAGTCACTGATGGTCCGATCGGTAGAAGTGGAAGGTCTTCACTGCTCTTCAGAAGGTCATTAGTAGGTCCAGTGACCTTATCTGTTTGGGCAGCTGGCTCCACAGTTGAGGGATGAAATAGCTGTAGGAGTGTTTGCAGGCAGATCTCATTCCTATGGGAATGCTGAGTGTTTGTTCTGTTTTGGAGCAGAGGGGGCAGTTGGGGGTTTATGGGCGTAGCTTGGATGCTATGTAGGCTGGGGTTTTGTGGTGGAATCTCTTGTTGGCCATAAACAGGGCCTTGAAGATGCAGCGCTTTTTGACTGGTAACCAGTGGGCTGTGTGGAGTGCTGGAGTGATGGGGTCATGGAAGCTGATGTTGTACAGGAGGCGAATTGCTGAGTTTTGGACTTTTTGGAGTACGTAATGGATGATTCATTTTAAATAAGGTAAACTATTCTGGTAGATACTCAGACACCTGGCCATGTAGAACTTTATAGTGGAGTGTCCCCAATTTGAACAACACTGGGTGTTTATTCTATTGCCCTTCAGCAATATCTTTTATAAAAATGTTAAAAAGAACAGGCCCAAGATCAGAACTTTGAGGCACACCACTGGTAACATCCCTTTCCTCAGAGCAATCTTCATTGATCACTACCCTCTGTTGCCTTTCACTCAACCAGTTCTTGACCCAGCCTGTCACTTTGGGACCCATCCCAAGGGCACTCAGTTTATTAGACGTCTGTGTGGAACATTGTCAAAGGCTTTACTAAAATTTAAATAAACCACATCTAGCACACTCCCTCTATCCAATTCTCTGGTCACCCAGTCAAAGAAATTGATCAGGTTTGTCTGACAAGACCTACCTTTAGTGAATCTATGTTGCCTCTGATCCTGTAATTCACCGGATCCCAAAAACTTCACCATTCTCTGTTTTAAAAGTATTTCCATTAATTCGCTTACCACAGAAGTCAGACATACTGACCTACAATTCCCTACTTCTTCCTTACTTCCACTTTTATGGAGAGGGACCATATCCGCCCTTCTCCAGTCCTCCAGTACCACTCCCGACTCTAGAGACTCATTGAAACTCATTGACTGATTATTTTCCAAGGGGGCCAAACAGTTAATGCAGGCTTGCACTGAGCCACAACTGTGCATGAGTAACATAGAGACACTTGCTACTTTCATTCATATTCAGGTAGATAAATTATTGAATGTTCCTTGTACTTTCACCACTCTGAGCAACTGCATTTGTTAGGGCCCCATGACACTCATACTGCATGCATTCCCATAGCCTCATATCAAAGCAGCACATGCATGTGCTGCTCTGCTCACAAAGGATGCCTTTGGAATTTCTGTCTCTTCCAAAAAGGAGTATACCTTTACCCACTTATTCTCCAAGTCCTAATTAAGGCCTGCAGCAGATAAGTCTTTTATGACATTATTTTATTTTTGCAGAATCCATTATCCTATTATTTCCTTGCTGCTGAAATTATCCTTCTAGCATAGATAACAAGAATGAGGAAATTACCCTTCCATGGCACAGAAAGTCTCTTAGATTCTGATCTGATAATCTAGAAATGACAGAAATGTGTGTTCCCTCTCCAGGGTTCAGTGTGAGAAAGCTCTGAAAGAAAAAGCCACGTGTTTAGTTCTGAGATGATGGCATTGGTCCAAGAAAATGTCCAATTTGTCAGTGCTTCTGACTGAAAATCTTGTATTATATACTGATGAAATGATTTGTCTGAAGAGGAAATGGAGCGTTATTAAAGGAATGAATTGTGCTTTGTTCCTGGCTAGTATGCTCAGTGTCTTACAGTTTGGTGTTTGTTTGAGTTCTTTGCCTAGTCAATATTCACATGTATCAGATGTTCAGAATCGTTTTTGATTTGATAAAGTAGGAAATTCCATTGGGTAATGTTCCTATAAGATTCTTCCATCCAAAGGACTTTCACAGAGAACCGGTGCAGACATTTCCCCATTTAAAAATAACAACTATGGTTGCATTCATTATGGATATTTTATCCAATGTTCTTCTTCTTTTTTTTTTTTTTAGCTCCACTGTGTCAATCACAGGATGCAAACTATGAAATGAAATGATGCCCACTATAATCGCTGGACTTGCAAGATGTGAATAATATAAGACATTGCGCTGACCTTATATGGGAGTGGAGTTAGCTACCATGATTGAAGGACACCATTGTTCTAGCCATCATTATAGCTGAGCTTGGTAGGAGTGCTGACCCTTGAAATAGTAGAAAACCGGCACTATTCATGATGCAAGAGAGGCATCCAGCAGCTGTAACTGACAATTAAGTTTGATTTGGTTTTGATTTGATTTGCTAACTTTGCATATTTTCTGTGGCTTGTAATACTATATTGCTATGTCTGTTCTCCTTTGATTCCTTAATAAAAATGATATATAAAAAAAAGAAACCCTTATTTTGATAGGAAGTCTGTTCATAAGAACAGCATCACTCAAGGTTTGAATATATCATCCTGCATTTTTATATGCACATGTAAACGCCATATCTGGAAATCATGAGAAAATCGTCTTGTTTTTGTCCTGCAAAGTTAACCCCAGTTTAATATATTGGTCTTTTTTCCATCAAAAAATAGATTTTGCACTTGCTTATGAAGCTGCCTCATTGTGTGATTTTAGCACTTTCAAATGGAGTAAGGGGGAAGGGAATGGGGACTGCCTTTTTGTGGCTTTGGTATTCAAAGCTGATATTCAAAGCAGTGGATACTGGAGGATTGAGTGACTTGCCCAGGGTCATGAGGAGTAGCACTGGGATTTGATCTCAATGGTACAGAGGCAGCAGCTCTACCAGTGATCCATACCTTCCCTTCTAGTATTATGGTTTATTGCCTTTCTGAAGTTTGACGAATGCAGTAAACTATGTTATCATTTATCATTTATTGATATACCACCTTAGTTGCAGCACAATTCAAAGAGGTACAATAAAAACAAAATACAAATTAAAAAATAATAAATGGAATACCAGTTAGGTACAGGACAGAATCACATAATCATCGCATCAAAAAGCAAAAGCTTCATAATATAGCAATATCATAATCATCATGTGCTCACTATTACCATCACTTCAAGTTTTGGGTGTTTTTGGAGGTGTTTTGTGATTTTTTTTTTCCTAAAGAAAGGCCTTCTCAAAGAAAAAGTTTTGAAAGAATGAGAAATTTAGTATAAGAAGATTCCAAGTGTAAATTTGAAGGTAGAGAATTCCACAATGTTGGAGCTGTCGGAAAAAACATTGTATTTCCAGTCCTTTCCCATTTCACTTTTGAATGGTGAGGAATAACTAATCTATTGTCTGTCAAAGAGCGAAGAGTCTGAGTTGGCGAATAAGGACTAATCAGACTTGCCAGATAATCTGGAACACCCGTATGCAATATCTTATGAGTCAAAGTAAGACTATTAAAATGTATACGATAGTAAATCATTAGCCAATGTAATTGTTTTTGTGGGGTTTTTTTTATATCTTCATAAGTGCAACATAATATACAATCATATTACACTATAAAAGCACTTAAAATCAATCAAATTGTAATCTATGACTAATAGATATATCACTCCCCATATTCAAAAATTGCACTCAAATTAAAGAATTAAAAAAATAAAATATTTTCCAACCCTCCCTTCCACCCACCCACACTGGACATGCATGGAAGTGCAAAATCAACAATCACTCTTTGCAAAATTTTGTCAATGGCTCCCAAATCTTCATAAACTTTTTGTAATGTCCCCGTTGTATAGCCATAATTCGTTCCATTTTAAAAACGTGACACAGACTCCCACAAAAAGGTATAGTTCAATCTATCCCAGTTTTTCCAATTCCTTAAAATAAGCTATATGGCAACCCCTGTCATAATGAAGAGGTTTATTATTATGAGATGATATTTGTCTTTTAGCTCTCATCAAAGTGCCAAATAGCACACTGTCATATGTTAGTGCCACTGGATTTTCCATTACTTTATTTACCTGATCCCAAATGGATCTCCAAAACTGAAGTATCAAGGGACAATAGTATAGTAGATGATCTAACATCCCAGGTTCAAAATGGCAGTGCTATTAGACTTGGAACTATCTAATTTCTGTAATCTAACCGGAGTCCAAAACGCTCTATGTAACAAGAAAAACCAAGTTTGTCTCTTAGATGCAGACACTGTACATCTCATCCTCCAAGTCCAGATTCGTGGCCATTGAGCAGTAATCTGCTGCTTTATCTCAATGCTCCAAATATCATGAAGACCAGTTTTTGGTTTCTTATTCAAAAATCCAGATATTAATTTATACCACTGAGCAGCCTGGTGACCCAGGAAATTCCCTGGAAGCAGAAGAACTGTAAACTATACTGAATTTTAAGATTTTTTCCAATCAGGGAACCCCTCCTGAATGGCCTGCTTCAATTGCAACCATTTATAATTTTGAGATTTAGCAATGCCAAATTTATGTTGCAGTTGTGAAAACTCAAGCAGCTTTCCATCAGATACTACATCATCTAAAGTATGTATGCCTGCTTTCATCCAGTACTTCCAGATGACCTTAAACCCGCCAATTTGAATCTTGGGGTTCAACCAAAGGGATTGACAAGTGGATTTATGAATTGGAATATCTGTTAAATTAGTAATAAATTTTTAATGTCTTCCAAGTGTCCATTAAAATTCTATTGTCCTTATACAACATAGGCTTCTTGATACTCAAAACGTGACATAATCTCAATGGAGACAGGAGTTGCCACCAGTGTTCCCTCTAAGCGGGCGGGTGTTGTGAGCAAACTTTTTTCACTGTGAGCTAAAAATATCGGGCGCCAGCAAGTTATGAGCCAAATAAATATGTTGCTTTCTACCACAGAACTTCCTTACGTTTGTATGGAATCTATCCCCTTTCAACTTTAGAGAGTGCCCTCTCGTTCTCCCTGCCTTAGCTACTAAGTCTATTCCCTTCAGTACCTTGAATGTTTCTATCATGTCCCCTCTCAATCTCCTCTGCTCAAGGGAGAAGAGGCCCAGTTTCTCTAATCTTTCGCTGTACGGCAACTCCTCCAGCCCCTTAACCATTTTAGTTGCTCTTCTCTGGATCCTTTCGAGTAGTACCGTGTCCTTCTTAAAGTACCAGTGCTGGACGCAGTACTCCAGGTGAGGGCGTACCATGGCCCGGTACAGCAGCATGATAACCTTCTCTGTCTCTTCAGTCCAGCATCTGCCCCTTCCATTCACTGTCTGTCTTTCCCTGCCATCTCTCCTCCTGCCCCCCCCACCCCCCAATTTGGTCTAGCATCCATCATCTTCCTTCTGTTCCCCTCATGGTCTGGCATCTCTATCCTTCCCTCCCCCCTGTGGTTTTTAGCATATCTCTCTTCTCATTTCCTCCACTCAGATCTGATCATTCTCTGCTCTCTCTTCCCTTTTCTTCTCTGGTCTTCCTTCTCTATTTTCTGCCTCCATCTAAATTAAATTCTTTCTTACTATTTAGTCCCGTTTCCCTCTTTTCACTGTGTCTACACACAGCTTGTCACCCCTTTCCCTCACCCCTCCATTATCTTACTATTTTCTTCCCCCTTTATTTATCTCCTCCTTCCATCCAGTATGTGTTCTTTCCCCACTTCCATTCAGCATCTGCTCTCCCTTCTCAACTGACATCCATCTGCCTTCTGCTCTCTCTCCCTTCTTCTCACTTCCATCATCTGTCCCCTTCTCTCTCTCTCTCATCTCCTCCATTCCATCATCTGCCCCTTCTCTCTCTCTCTCTCTCTCCCCCCCCCCAACTTCCATCATCTGCCCCCCTTCCCCTCACCTTTGTGGGTCACTTTCTTTCCCCTGAGGGTGGCTCATGTCACAGGGGAAGCTTTGGCCGAGCAGAACCGCTTGATTGACAGTGGAACTTACTTGATTGATGTCGATGCTGGGGCCTGTTGCCGTTTGAAGGAAAAAAAAAAAGGTGGAAAAAAGGAACCTGTAAAGGCGAGAGGAAGGGAAACCTCCAGGACAGCTGCTTTTTGCCCTCCTTCAGCGGCCCAAGAGTTCAGACCAGCAGGGGCAGCTCTGTATGCTTTTAACTTCGGCACAGAGCTGCCCCTAATCAATAGTTTAGCGCGGTTTCATGAGGCAGCCTCGGGGCCTTTGATAGCCGGCCCGCTTCGATGATGCGATGTGGGCCGGCCTAGCAAAGGCCCCGAGGCTGCCTTATGAAACCGCGCTAAACTATTGATTAGGGGCAGCTCTGTGCCAAAGTTAAAAGCATACACAGCTGCCGCTGCTGGTCTGGAGGTGCGGAGACAAGGCAGGAGGCAAACGCGGTGGAAGGCAGGAGTCCCGGCACAGCGACTGCAACAGGAAGTTGCAAGTCAGCTGACTCCGGCCTTTCGTTGCGGCGGGGACCGAATCCTTCGCGGACCGGCAAGATTTTGTTTGCGGACCGGCGGTTGAAGAACTGTGCTCTACACTGTGTGCGCTGTGACGAGAAACTTGTGCGCTGCGAGGTAATATTTTGTGCGCCAGCGCACCCCAGCGCAGCTTAGCGGGAACACTGAGAAGATTTTCCACGAGCTCAGGGAGGATTCAATACATACCCTGATGCATTATATAGGCTTGATGGTACTTATAAAAATTTACCCCACCCTCTACAATGGGCTTTTGTAAAGATACTAAGGCAATTCTTGCTGCTTTCCCCAGCCAAATAAATTTTGTGAGAATACTATTCAATTTTTTGTAAAAGGACCTATGAAAAAACACTGGTAACATACCCATTTAGTAACAAACCACAGGTAAAATCATCATCTTAACTGTTTGGACTCTCCCCCCCCCAAAAAAAACAAAACAATATAAGGGGTTCCATTGTTCACATATTTCCATGACCTTTAGCAATAACGATTTTTCATTTATTTTCATCATTTCTTCTGTTTTTATAAATCCAAATTCCTAAGTATTTTATACCCTCTTCCTTCCAAAGAAAAGGGAATAAATCAAACAATCCTTTTTGACAATGTACATTAAGAATTTCTGATTCACTCCAATTTATTTTATATCCTGAAAATTTTCCAAATCTTTCAATCAAATCTAGTAAATGTGGAATGGTTGTTTCTGGATTTCTCAAATGAAGCAATATGTTATCTGCATAAGCAGAGACCTTATATTCCCGACCTGAGTAAGGAATACCCTGAATCTCCTTTGCCTGTTGTATAGCCAATAAGAAGGGTTCCAAAACAATATCAAACAGCAAAGGAGATAATGGACACCCTTGTCTAACTCCCTCTCTCCAGACAGAAACTTTCCAAAAAAGTATTATTTATATATAATCTGGCATAAGGGAAACTATACAAGGTTTGAATCATTTGTATAAATCCTGAACCAATACATTGCTTGATACATAAAAATCCATTCTACTCAATCAAAGGCCTTCTCTGCATCCAAGGATACAGAGAAGGCTGGATCATCCATGGCTTTTGTTAAATTTAACATGTGAAAAGCCAGCCTAGTGTTTTTTGACGAATGCCTTTGAGCAACGAACCCTGTTTGGTGCATACCAATAATATACGGGAGAACCTTGGCCAAGCGCAAAGCCAATAACGTAGCCAAAAGTTTACCATCTACATTTATCAAAGAAATAGGCCTGTAATTTGAAACCAACATAGGATCTTTATTTGGCTTCGGAAAAACTATAATTAAGGATTCTGCCATGGGACCTTTAGTTAGTTGAGCCTGATATAAATTTAATAGATGAGGTAATAGAGATTTTTGAAATGATTTGTAAAACTCTACAGTGAAACCATCACTACCTGGAGCGGATCCAACTCTAAGGGACTGCAATGCTGCTTGTAATTCTTTCATTGGTATATGCGCATCAAGAGTTCCTTATATATACTCAGGAATTTTAGGCGGCGGCAACTTCTGAATCACTATTTAAAGCCTTTACTACATGAGACCAACACCCTTAAGTCATCGAGGCAGCACTAAATGTAAAAGAGCAACGGTGGATCCATCAGTTCCACACAGTGGAGCCGATGGAGCTTAACGCTGAGATCGAATGGTCTACGGTGTTTTGACCCTTCCAGCGACCGGTTGGACTATGTTCCCTTTTAAGAGTAGAGTCTCCATGGATAGGTTAGACGTAAGGGAGCATAAGGGGGTTGGTTTCATGTAGTAAGGACTTTAAATAGTGATTCAGAAGTTGCCGCCACCATCTTGCATATTAATTCAAGTGTGGGGTGGATGTTAGCGGCTATGGTAAGCAAATAGGAGAATAAGTTGATAGCAACGATTTCACTGTAAAATTTGGATATAGCATTGTACGGTTTTAATTGATGTGATATGTTTTTTCACACAGTGTGGATCTGACGAAGCGGCAGCGAAACATGTCGGGTCCAACCGCTGAATCATTCATTTAGATAAGTACAATTCTATAATGAATATAAGATTCATAGTACCTTTAAAATAATAGAGAATTTAATTAAAATTGAGTCTGGACCAGTGAGGAGGTTACACCAATCAACTCCCCGTTAAGAACACATACCAATATGGGACGGAGGAGGGTGTTTTCTGAGGTCTATGACAGAAGATATTGATTTCTTTAAAAGTGTGTAATTCAACGTGAAAGAAGATTTGACTGAGATAATACACTTGGAACTAAGTTTGGAAGTTTGGTTGGTTCATGTGCAGTTCCAAGTACTAAGTATTTGCCTTCATTTAGTGTTTGGCACTCCCGGGTTTCGGCATCACTAGGTGCCACTAGGCACCATGGACCCAGGCGCCAGTCCCGGAAGCTGCCTAATGGTACCTAATTTTTTTAAATGTGTTTTTAATTGTTTTTTAATGGCGCAAAGCAATGTCTCTCAGAGCAGTGAAGCCTGTTTCCCTGCAGAGAGAGAGAAATGTGGAACCCAAGTAGCTCAGGGAGACAGTAGTAGATTTAAAAAAAAAAAAAAAAACAGAGAAAATACTGTGTCACTTAATATGTAATTCAACTCAGGAATCTGTTGAAAATGAATAAAGATTTTTTTTAAAAAAAGGAATCTGTTGCTATAGCATGTGGTGAAAGCAGTTAGCTTAGCAGGATTTAAACACGGTTTGGATAATTTCCTAAAACAAATGTCCCTAAGCCATTAATAAGATGGTTTGGTGAAATGTTTAGGAAATGTCTGGTGCAAATGTTTATTGTTCTTAAAATGTCATTTAAAAACAACAGAATTAAAACATCTTGGGTACAACAAGTTTGTGTCAAGGTTGTTACACCATATACTCGATGCTCATAGGATTTCTCACGTAAACTGGACCCTACATGAGCTGTGTTTCAGCAGAACTTTGCCTTCCTCAGGGGTCCTTTGACAAAATAGAAATAAATGTAATGAACATTAAAAAATCAGTAATGTGTTGGGTAGTAGCACTGCTTCACTAGGAGGACAGCATGTTCATCCTTTATTGTGTGGGTATTGCCCTTCGAGATAGAGGTGGAGGTACAAGTAGGGATATGATGTCATACTGCTATATGAAATATGTCATCCACCTGACAGTCAACCTGACCCTCCCACTCTCCTCCCCCCATATCTTTCTCTATATAGGTGGAAGACCTCAGGAAATGGGGTTGGCTCCTGCGGCCGCAAAAGCCAGAAATCCTCAAAGGGGTACAGAAAGAACTGTGAACCCAGGCAGATGAGTAATGAGCCCATTTCATAGACCCTCTCTACCTCATATATACCTCTATACCTACTAGGTGCAGTGCGTACCAAGGGCGAGGTGGAGGTGCGGACTGCCCCTGGTTCCAGCCCTAAGGGATGCACAGCCGGCCGGGTCCAGAACCTCCCGTGCTGCTCTAAATGGCACCTGCATCTCAGCGCGGCTGTTGTACTTATTCTGATGCAGAGTCGGCAGCCACGCTGAAGTGCAGGAAGGTTCCACAATGACTGCATCTGCTGCCTCTGCTCTGATGACTGCACCTTGCCGCAACTCCCTGCGTCTGCCTGCCCACCCTCTCTGAAGTCACTTACGACTTCCAGAGCAGAGGCGGCAGAAGCAGTCATCGTGAGACCTTGCTGGTTTGGAGGGAGAGAGAAAGGAGCACAGAAGGGTAGTGGAGGAAGAGAAAGGGGGCAGGGTGGTATGGAAGGGTGGTGGAGGAAGAGAAAGAGGGCAGATGCTGATGCAATTGGTGTGCAGGGAAAGGAGAGAGAGACATAAGGGGGAAGGATACTGGATGGAAATAGGTTGGAGGGAAGAAAGGGGGCAGATGCTGATGGAATTGGTGTGTGAGGAAAGGGGAGAGAGACATAAGGGGAAGGATACTGGATGGAATTGGGTTGGAGGGAAAGAAAGGGGGTAGATGCTGATGGAATTGGTATGCGGGGAAAGGGGAGAGAGACATAAGGGGTAATGATACTGGATAGAATTGGGTTGGAGGAAAAGAAAGGGGGAAGATGCTAATGGAATTGGTGTGCAGGGAAAGGAGAGAGAGACATAAGGGGAAAGATACTGAATGGAATTGGGTTGGAGGGAAGAAAGGGGGCAGATACTGATGGAATTGGTGTGCGGGGAAAGGGGAGAAAGACATAAGGGGGAAGGATACTGGATGGAATTGGGTTGGAGGGAAGAAAGGGGGCAGATGCTGATGGAATTGGTGTGCGGGGAAAGGATACTGAATGGAATTGGGTTGAAGGGAAAGAAAGGGGGAAGATGCTGATGGAAGTGGGGGAAAGGGATAGGAGAGAATGAAATGCCAGACCACAGGGGTGTGGGAGAGGGAAGGGAAGAAGAGGAGAGAAGAGAGATGCCAGACCATTGGAGGAGGGAAGGGATGAAGATGGATGCCAGACCAATGGGGGTGAAGGGAAAGATGGAAGTGGGAGGCATAAGGTTTCTGGAAGGGGAATAAAAGGAGAGAAGATGCCATATAGAAGGGGCAGAGAGAAGGTAGACAGTGAATTAAATCAAGAAAGTGAAGATGAGGAAAGCAGAAACCAGAGAAGCAAGGTAGAAAAAAAATTCTATTTATTTATATTTTTGCTGTTTCTGTGGTGTTGCATTGTATGCAGAGTCCAGCTTCTTGGTGGTTAAATTTAACCTTTGTCTACGTATTTCTATTTTATCCCCCCTTTTACAAAACTATAGAGTGTTTTTGAGCACTGGCTGTGGTGGTAAAAGCTCTGATGCTCAGAATTCTGAGAGTCTGAGCTGTTACCACCTTGGCTAAAAACCACACTACAATTTTGTAAAAGGGGGAGAGGTTAGTTTGTGATTACATATTCCATATTAGGTGAGAGTGTGTTCTGTGTGTTCGAAAGACATGGTTTTCTGTTAGGATTGGCTGTGCAGGATTGATCAGCATACAGCATACAGCAGCAAGAAAATAAAGTGCAATCAATCTCACTCCAAAAGAGAAAAAACACCAAGAACAAATACAAAAATCATCCCCCCAATTCAACAGTAACAAACTACAAAACCCACCAAAATACAGTCAAAATCTCCCCCCCCCCCCCCCCCCCCCCAGGGACAAAACACAATTCCCACATCACCCCAATAGGTCGAGAAGCATCTAATATCATAGAAAAAAAAAAAAACCCAAAGAATGGAATAGGGATATAAATAAAGGTTCCCCCCAGTCTCCACTATCCCAGTCCAGTCGCATAATCAACTCATTGCCCCAGTCCACCCCTACCACCAATCCCCACAGATGCCCGAAATCTGCGCCAAATATGAGCATAGCCATGAAGTTTGCCATGACGTAGAGCTGTTAAATGGTAAAGAAGTTGCCAAGTAAGCAAGCGATGCTCCACCATGGCCCACGTGGGAGGGAGCACCTGATTCCAAAGGGAGGCAATAGCTAATCTTGCAGCAGTAAAGGCCAGTTTACAGAACATAGAGTCACCCCAAGCTAAATCCAATTGATGCCAGAACAATAAGGCATGTCGCCAATCCACTGGAATGGGGATATCCAGAATCCGAGACACCCGAGAAAAAATCTCAATCCAGAACCCAGACACCCGCCCACACTGCCACCACATATGAAAATAGGTACCCACCTCCCCACAGCCCCTCCAACAAAGAGCATTGTTTAGTTTTACAATGGGTATATTGATGTTGTACTGCTCACTGCAGTATGTAAGATGCTGCCTTTTTCTAGGTACACTCTTGTGTGATATGTGGATTGTTACTAAAAATCATGTTTTTCATACAGAGAGGGGAGGAGTCAAAAAATGATAGGCCCAGGGTGTCACATATGCTAGGTACGCCACTGACTAGGTGCTAATGTCAAAGCCAAAGGCAACGGGATGGCTTAAACCTGGCTCATCAATGTGCTACACTACTACATCTCAATTGGCCTCGACTCTCCTTTTGCATATGACCACAAAGACACAGAGAATGTTTAAGCTCTTTATTGGCCTTCCAACATAACATTAAACTAGACATGCACTGAGACAGGATAACAGAGTTGTTACATTTGAGCAAATACATGTCAAGTGGTCTATAAACACAGGCTCCTAGCCACGTCCCCTGGCTCCTAGCCATCCCCAAACATGGCACAGCATACACCCTAGCCCCACAGTCCAGGTGAGCAGGCTGCAGCAGTGACACGGGATGACAACATTCCACTGCTAAAGGCATATAAACAGCATACCAGAAACACAGGCAGGCAGGCATGGGAGCAGGCGAGTAATATGGAGCAAGAGCCACCCCTAGGGCATGAAGAATGCCCCTGTATGTCCAAACGAAGGTTCAGGCTACATGAGGAAGGGGAGAATGCCAGTGAGGTGGAATTTTTAATGGTTCATAAGGAGCTGCTCAGGGACAAGGCCACTGGCATGTGAGAGGAGATGACAGGCCCACACACTAGATTGGTAAACAAAGTGAGTAACAACTGGGAGGTGGATCTGAGTCAGTTGAGTAATAGTAAGTGAGGAATAGGCATTACTGTAAGTGGTATAGCTTTGAAGGGAGTATGCAGGAGAAGCTGGAACATGTGTCACCCAAATATACCACTGAACCACCAATAAGCTCCTGGAGTCCCAAAGACCAACTCATCTGCAGCTGAACGCTATCAGTGATATGGAGCAGGATCCACCATCACGATGCCAAAAATGTACAACAACGATATCCTTACAGAGCCACATGAAGATGAAGGTCTGCCGCACTTGAACAGGGCCAAAAGGGAGCATGTCAGCACATTGGGAATGTAGGCTATTGGTCACAAGCGCTGCTCAGGGAAAAGGGTGGAACAGGCAAGGGGGGAGAGCAGACAGTCCACCCACCCCACCACCACAAACACAGCAACTTGCACTGCATTGGGATACAAGATTGGATTACAAAGGGAGGGTGGAGATAGACAGGAGGGTTATGGGGAAGGAAAATATGACAGTGCAAGTAAGAGGAGAATAAGCAGGAGGAACTGCAACAGTAAAGTATGTATATGGAATTTGGTCACAGCACACACCAAAGATCACAAAACTATCACCAGTATACAACACTCTCATTTATTTATGATTTAGAGCAGGAGTCATCACCAGGCCACTAAGAACTGCACACCGATAATGCCCTTGTACAGCAACTTGAAGGTCTTGGACACCTGAGCAGGGATAAGAGAGGGAGCATGTCGGCATGTTTGGAATGTAAATCATTGATCTCAAGGGCTGCTCTGGGAAGAGGGTTATGGAGAGGGAAGAAAGGACAGTGCAGGTAGTGTAGGCAAGAGCAGGGTTACCATATGTCTGAATTTCCCTGGACATGTCCTCTTTTTTTAGAGGACTGTCCAGGTGTCTGGATGGTTTCTGCTTGTTTCTCTGGGTTTTAAAAGCCCACCCACTTTGGGATCCTCTCCTCCCAGTACTTTCTCTCTAGTCTTGCCCCCTCCCTCCCGACACGGTGTTCATGGCATTGGATTCATTGCCGGCAGTGTCATTGATTGAGACACTCACTACCGACTGTCTCCTGAACTCTTCTCTCTGCCACGTCACATTTCCTGTGATGCAATTTCCTGTTCCCGCACAGGCACGACTCGGCAGCGAGTTTAGGAGACAACTGACAGCAGGTGCCTCAATCACAGACACTGCTTGCAATGTGTCAGAGATAACAGACATACCAAATAAGTCACATACATAATACATTTTGGGCCTTCTTTAGTCCATACACTTAAGTGGCCCAATCTTACACATTGGCTTCTTCCCTGCTCCCTGGTGATCTGGCTGTCTTCAGGGTCTACCCCTAGTACTCCTGCAGCTTGACATCTCTCACTTTCTGTGCCCCCCTCCCGTGTGGTCCTCTAACCTTGTGGCAGTAGTGCTGCAGAGTGTTCTATACAGGGCCTGTATTGGAGGGGGAGGGGGGAGCAGCTTTCCTGGGCCCCACAACTCCAGGGGGTCTCACAGTCCAATCAACACTAGCACAGGTTCCTGATGGTCAACTTTAACTCAGTTCCTTGTAGAGGAAAATATTGATGATAGTCTGGCTGGAATACTTCCCGGAGATGCACAGGTAAGACAATGTACCATATAGCCCACACAACCATTACCTGTTATCACACTAGAAATATGGTGGGATTCCTGCCAAGCTAATCTTTGGGGTATGTGGCACAGATTCCTTTTCTCAACCTCTCACATTGAAGGGAGAAGGGCCCCTCCCCATCTGTGACTTAAGTCCGACTATGCTGATAACTCAGGGCTCAGGGATGTCTACATGTACAGTTCTAGGACCTGTGATGGTAACATGAACTCCTGTAGGTCAGCCTTGCAAAAATGTTAAGCTGACCTAAAAGTCTTCTCATTTAGAAATGTTTTTAATTAGACCTTCTTCCACCTCATTTTGGGAGTCCGGACAATCTCTGGAGACAATTTCTATTTCCCTTTTTCCTCTTTCCCCCTTTCCTATTGATTATTGTATTTTCTTCTGTAACCTATCTTCAACACCTTCCCCCTTTATATTTCATTTTCTCCTCCATTTACTTATATTGTAAACTGCTTAGACGCTAGGACAATAGGCGGTATATCAAGCTATTAATAAACTTGAAACTGCTGTAGAAAGGAAACAGTGTGTGTGCTAGACTGCAGCTATGTCAACTATATTTCTGCTGCCTGACATGTCTGCCCACACCGATGTCTCGCTTTCTCCCTTCTTGCAGTTGATCAGCGTCTGTCTAAACCTCCAGCTACACAATTTTTATGCTACAAATATTTGAACCATTGACCCATACTGAGATCTCTAAAGCACTTCTGATTCTATGCTATGATTGGATTGACGATTTGTTTTCATTGCTTGCTCATTTGAGTAAATCCAGTGTCCCCCGAGGAAGTCATATTTGGATGCCGAAACTAGGATCCTTGGGACGTGTTTAGATTCATATGATAAAAATTATTTTGTTGGATTGGACGCCATACTTGCCTTTTTTGTTATTCTGAAGAATAGTCCAAATTATAGTTACCAGATGCTAGGGTTCACCTTATGGATCAGCGCCCAATAAAAAAATTTAGATGTCATCATAGACAATAAGCTGAAACCTTCCACCCACTGTGCTGCAGATTCCAAAAAATCAAACAGGATGCTAGGAATTATTAGAAAAGGGACTAAGAATATTATAAAACCTCTGTATCATTCCATGGAGCAACATCACCTTGCATATTGTGTTCAATTCTGGTCGCTGTATCTCAAAAAAAGATATAGTGAAATTAGGAAAGGTTCAAAGAACAACCGAGATGATAACTAAAGAGGTTAGGGCTCTTCAGCTTGAAAAAAAGAGATGGCTGAGGGGAGCTAGAATTGAAGTCTACAAAATCCTGATCAGTCTAGGATGGTTACAAGTGAACTGAGTTTTTACTCCATCATAGATTATAAAGACTAGGGAACACTCAAAGAAGTTACAGGGAAATATTTTTTAAACCAATAGGAGGAAATATTTGTTCACTCAGTGAAAAGTTAAGATCTACAATGTATTGTTAGTGGATGTGGTAAAAGCAGTTAATGTAGATGGATGAAAAAAAGGTTTGGACAATTTCCTGGAGGAAAAGTCCAAAGTCTGCTATTGAGACAGGCATGGGAGAAGCTAATACTTGCCCTGGGATCAGAATCATGGAAATCTGCCATTATTTGTTTTTTTGCCAGGTACTTGTGACCTGGATTGGCCACTGTGGAGACAGGCAGTGGCGTACCACGGGGGACGGGGAGTGGTCCGCCCCGGGTGCAAGCCATCAGTGGAGTGTTCCCGGCCTTGGAGTCATGGCCCGGGAGCTTCCCTTCTCATGGCCCGACCCCAAGGCTTTCACTTACCCGACTGCAGCAGAAAGCAACCTGCAGAAAGGATCGTGGGTACTTTAACGATCCTTGCAGGTTGCCATAGGCCTTCGGAGTTGTTGTCTCTCTGCCGCGGTCCCACCCCTCCTCACGGAGGGAGGGAGGGAGGGGGGTTCAAAGATACATGCATATGCCGGACTTGAGGGGAGAACAAATAATGGGTCTAAAAACCGAGGAGTGGGAAAAAGATGGTGGATAGTGGGATTTAGGGAGGGAAGGAACAGAAAGGGAGAGAAGTTGGACACAAGGGATGGTGTGGAAGGGGGATAGAGATACTGGATAGGAGGATAGTTAGGAAGAGAAAGGGAGAGATGGTGGACCCTGGGGTGGTGGGGAAGGAGGGAGAGATGCTGGATGAAAGGGTAGTTGAGAAAAGGTGAATCTGTGGATTGAAACAAAAAAAGGAAAGATGCCAGACCTCCGGGGGAGGGAAGGGAAACAGACGTGGAGGACAGAGATGGCAGATGGATGGTTATCATGGAGAAAGAAGAAAGAAGGAGACCCTGGCAAGCAAGACAACCAGAGCCTGGGACCAACAAAAGCCTGGGACCAACAAGATTTGAATATTTACCAGACAATAAAAGGTAGAAAAAATAATTTTATTTTCTGTTTTGTGATTACAATATGTCAGATTTGAAAAGTGTATCCTTCCAGAGCTGGTGTTAGACCGCAAACGTGAGCTAGGATTTAACAGAGAGAGGAAAAGTCCTTTTCATTTCTTTATTTTGTTTACACCACAGTGCCAGTGTGGTTAGGAGAAGCCAAAGGGGGTGAAAAAGCTATAAAATAAACCCACCAGAATGTTTGGAAAAAACACCCAATTGGGCAGGAAAATCGAATCGAAAAACCAATTCAATAGGCTGAATCGAATCAAAATTTTTTTCTTGAATCTGGCAGCAGTAGTTTGCGCTACTGTCTTAGACTTTAGGACCTGGGAATGGGGAGAGATGGCATCCTCAGTACTTTATAATGCAGGTGAAACGAGGATTTGGCCAGACTTTTGAAGGGTCTGCAGAAGAAAAATATTGTATAGGCCAGGGACATGAGACAGCAGGAAATGGGAACTTTTCTTCCTTCTGTTTTTGTAAATGGCAAGGCTGAGGATGTCAGAGAGTTCAGTTAAAATATGTGCTTTATAAGAAAACTAAAAGATAGAGCAATTAGCTGAAAAGGTCTTCAAATGTTTATATACATATTCAAACCCACAGACCTCAGAAGAACCGTGCTGTATGTCTAGTTTCTTCAAAGAACATACAGACCAATTATGGCATCCATGGTCGTCATAGGTCTCTATAACATTTTTTATTTTTATTTTTATTTTTAGTTTTTAGTAGTTATTTGACTTAACATATCAAAAAAGTACTTATCTTTTATCTACGCGGGTGGGGGTAGGCACTCCGACATAGACTATGTTTCGCCCCGAATGGGCTGTATCAAGGAATCCCCCTTATATCAAGCGACTCATGCTTCCCGCTATAGATTTTTAATCAGGAAAACTGGGCGTGGGAGGTCTGATTTCGGCTCCTTTGCATCTGCGTGCTGACAGCCACGTACCCCTGCTTCTCTAATTCAGAAGTTGTGCCAGTGGGGAGGAGGACGGCGCATCGGAGTGAACTCAGGGGCGGTACTTCTGATGAGAGGACGGCCCCAGTGGGAATCCCAAAATGTGCAGCCGAAGGAGAGGTTGTCCTGCCTGGAAAGTAGCCTGTTTGTTGGAGAGACCCCAAGATCTTTGGAAGCAGCCGTTGGACCCGATGATGGTGGCAGTTGGCCGTTTAAAGCAGCTGATGCACCGGGATGATATTGGCGGTTATCCGGATGTAGAAGAGGTTCATCTGATCCAAATGTCATGCCTGCATATTGGTATTGCCTTGACTCTGATCCAATTGACTAGCCTGCATTTTGACACTCATTACCACATCCTGGGAAACCTTATGACTGAAATATTGTTTGGTGGCTGGGCTTTACACTTCAGGACTCAAGGAGCTTACTAGCTTACACTCCTTGGCATGTCGTCCTTATAACTTCTAACATCAGATCCTATTGTCTGACTGGAATTTACTTTAATTTTTTACATTTTATTTGTTTTTTTAATCCTAATTTAATTTATTCACTGAATTCTTGTTGGGATGTTGATATCTTGTCTCTATCTCTGTTTTATTTTTTTTTTCAATCTTTACCATTTTAATTATTGTTTTCTCAGGTACTTTAGCTAGATTGTGAGCCTTCGGGACAGTTAGAGAAGTTCCAAGTACCTATTTTTATTTCATTTGTATCTTTAATGCATCTTTACTGTAAACCGCTTTGAACCTCACGGTATAGTGGTATACAAGAAATAAAATAAAATAAAATTATTAGAAAAAAATTTTTTTTTTTACATGAGGGGGGGGGGGTGTCAAAAAATGATGGGCCCCCGGTGTCACATACCCTAGGTATGCCACTGGAGACAGGATTCTATGCTAGATGAACCACTGGTCTTAACCAGTATGTGGTCTCACATTCTTTTGAACTGTCTGCTGGTCCAGTGTATCCATATTTCTGCACTTAAAGTTCCCACAGTATCCTTTAACATCAACAACAAAAAACCCTTCACTAAAAGCTGGGGAATTATTTCCCAAATGCTAATTTGTTTAGATTAAATAGAGAGAGACATTAAATTTTATTTATAGGAGAGAAAGGCTAACAGCCAGCCTTCCATTTGGAAAAGTCTGTGTACCCATGAATGGGGCTCATTCATTGCGCCTTTCCAGCATTTTAACATGGTTTTGAAAAAGTGAGCTATCCATTCTTTTGGCCATGTGTCGTTATAACGTTTCCTTGTCTCTAGCTTGAAAGAATGACATTAGCATTTATCCAGTCGTGTTCCCTTTCAGACCGCAGGTTACTGACACTGGGCTTACCATTTACTTTTTGTTTGTTTTCACATCAGGAAAGCCGGATGGTGACAAGGACAAAATGACTTTACTATAGAACATTGAAGTCACTCTGTTGCCATGTTCTCCCGAGCAGACAATTTAAATCTAAGCAGATAAAGGTTGATTGCCTTCTGTCACTAAACTAATTAATATTTAAGTGCCTCTCTCAGTCCTCATCTCGTTTTTCAGCATTTGTGAAGGATTATTATCTTTGTGCTCTGCTTGTTCTCCCACCAGTTATCTCCCTTAATCTTCCAGCCCCCTTTAGGTTTTTGTTTTTGTTTTTGCTCACATTCTACCTTGTCTCTTTTAAGTCCTTTTTTTCAAACTGCATCCATCATCACATGTTCTCAATGGGTTGATGTACACAGCAACACTGCAATAATGAATACATATTTAAAACATTATATTTATTTATTTATGTTTTGCTCTTCAGAGTTCATTTGGTTAAATGCAAAAACTTTGCTAGCCCATACTATTGGTTTATTCTGGATAATACTGCATGTGCATCTTAATGAGTCACTCCCACTGTGTCTGGCTGCTGTCCATACTGGATATTAGCAGGAGGTCATAATAATGTGACTCGACCATGTAGTTAGATCTGAGCTTAAAGATAGGACTTTATTCTACTTTAGCAGTCTAAGGATAATATTTTGGGGCTAAATTAAAATGTCATTTTCCCCCAAATTCTATAGATGCTGCTCGAAAGTGTGCATGTAAATTTGAGCACAAACCCAATTTTCATACATGATTTAATTGAATAATGAGCCAATTGGCACCAATAAATGGCAACAATTTGAATTTACACAGTTGGGATTCTATAAAGATGTTATAAGTTATCGGGTGAGGTTTCCACTGAGGGTGCCCTGTCTTAGGGCTTTTATTTATTCACTTTTCTGTACCATTCTCCCAGGGGAGCTCAGAACAGTTTACATGAATTTATTCAGGTACTCGAGCATTTTTCCCTGCCTATCCCGGTGGGATCACAATCTATCTAATGTGCCTGGGGTCAATGGTGTACCAAGGGGGGGGTGAGGGGGGGAGGTCCTCCCCGGATGCAGACTTAGCGGGGGTGCACAGCCGGACAGGTCTGGAAAATTCCTGGGCTGCGATGCCACTCAGTAGCATTGGCGCCCCCCCCCCCGCCTCACGACAACACTGAAGTTTGGCCTTCTTCTCCCGGCATCAGCAGAACTTCAGATCGGCAACAGGTGCTCAGTCAAAAGCTTCCCCTGACTGAACTGCCTGGGCGGAAACAGGAAGCTGAATCAGGGGAAGCTTTTGACTGAGCACCTGTTGCCGATCTGAAGTTCTGCTGATGCCGGGAGAAGGAGGTCGAACTTGAGTGCTGTCGCAGGGCAGGGGGGGCACCGATGCCGCTGAGTGCCATCGCAGCCCAGGAATTTTCCAGACCTGTCCGGCTGGGCACCCCCTAAGGCTGCACCCGGGCGGACCGCCCCCCCCCCCCCCCCTTGGTATGCCACTGCCTGGGGTAAATCTGACAAAGATGGCAAACTGTAGTATACAAAACATGGTAAAACTATAATATGATAAAACATGGTATGGTGCGACATAGCATGATAAACATAGTATTACAAAGCATGGCTAACATATGACTAGCAAAAAGCATGCATGACAGAACATAGCATGGAAGACATGGAACAACAATATTGTGTGGCAACCATGGTATGAGAGATTGTAGTAGGGTTAGCAAAATATAGTAAATATGGTATATAGTAAAGTATAGTAGGACAAGGGTGGATTGGATTATAGTCTGGCATGGCATTAGATGACAAAACATGGCATGGTTAGAAATAGAATGAAGAAAAAAACAAAACCACAAACACAAATATGTAAAAACCAGAATGGAATTGTCCAAATAAGAATGATGTGCACTTAAAAAGTGTCCTCCAATTCGTCTGGTAATATGAAGATCTTTATTCAAATGAGTCATTGAGTCGTTGAATGTGTCATTGTGATATTTGAAGAATAAAGATCTTCATATTACCAGACGAATTGGAGGACACTTTTTAAGTGCACATCATTCTTATTTGGACAATTCCATTCTGGTTTTTACATAGACAGAATGAAGCACATCAGCGTTTGAGACTCGAGACAGTGGAGAGTCAGGCCCTTTGTCAGAAGGTCTGCTTCACTCCTTGGTGTGCCATCCTAGGATGGATGTCTTTCCTATTACTCTGGACTCAGTTTCAGAAGTCTCCCCAAAAGCATAATTCAAGAATGAAATAGTATTATAATCTGCAAAAAAGCAAAAGTACTCCAATACAGGGCCACTAAATGAGGAGTTCCGGGATTTCTGCTTTTATCCCAGCCCAAAGGAGTAAAAGGCCAGGAAACACACCTCCCCCTCCCCTTGGAAATGTGGTTCAAATAAAATATAGTAATTGCTAAAGTAGCTTCATTCACTCCAACATTCAGGATACTTGTCCCTGTTGTAATGCTCCTTTTACAGATGCAAATATTCTGTACCAGGGTTGAGACAGTCCTCCTCCCACTCACAGTTGTCCTTAGTTAATTGCAACCTCCCACCAGCTACCTTTCCCTTTGACTAGAGAATGACATGGGACAAATTTTTCCCCATCCCCGCGGGAACTCATTTTCCCATCCTGTCCCCGTAAGTTCTTTTCCTGTCTTTGCTCTATTCCTGCAAGCTCCATCTTCATCTGCACAAGCCTCAAACACTTTAAAATCATGTTAAGGCAGAGTTTACAGGAATGGGGCAGGGACAGGGACAGCAACAGAACTCGCAGGGATGGGATGGGGAAATTGAATTCTTGTGGGGACTGGGACAAATTTGTTCCCTTGTCATTCTCTGCCTTTGATGTATCACTTAGGTCTTCTGGCTGGGGTTGCAGTCCATCTCTTCTGGCTCCTGTATTGTCTTAGCTACAGTTTCAGCCCATTCCATGCTTTCAATGCAGGGACTTTGTTCTTTCCATCAGGTGTGCTGAATGTCCTAACAATCCCCCTGGCTGCTGGGAAGCTTTCTGGGTCTTGCCCCTCCCCCACCATGCTCTTGTAGGGCCTGATGTATTGGTTTCTTAGCCAAGGAAATCGGGCTTCATCGATCAGCAGCTCCTTCTGAAGCTTCCCTGGGTTTGGGATAAAGGGATAGCTCTCCTGGATGATGGAATTTCCATTCTACCTTTTCCTTCCCCCCAAAACTTTTCCTCGTGACCATCCAGGAACCCTGGCTTGGTATTCTCCGCAAAGGTGCCCTCCCCTGTACGATTGTCATAGTACAATGTGCACATACATTTTTTTTCCGTGTGGATCAAAAAGGGGGCAAGGCCATGGAAGTGGCATTGGCGGATCAGGGCCGTTCCTAGAATTTGCGCACATTGTTACAAACTATAGTAGATCTGCGCCTAATTTAGGCACGAGGATTTACACCAAGTTTCAGTTTGTGTAAATCCTTGCACCCAAAACTGGGTGAGGATCCTGACACTAATTGTTATTCTATAAACGGTGTCCCAACTCAGAGCACCATTTATAGAATAGCGCTTAGAGCTCATTTGTTTTAAATAGAATCTAGCCTTTTGCACCTGTGTAGCTAGGCACATGCATATATGACCTCTTGTAAAATATCAACTGGTATGAAAACATGCACTTTGACATGACATAAGAATAGCCTTACTGGGTCAGACCAATAGTCCACCTAGTCCAGTATCCCATCTTCACAGTGGCCAATCCAGGTCACAAGTACCTGGCAAAACCCCAAATCCCCCATGTCTGTTTCAATCGCACTGCGTGTCAAAGCAGCTCCTGATTGGTGAGGCCCAACTTTAGTGCAGGAAGAGGCGGTCGGCGCATACCGCGAGCGATTTCCTTCACTTGCTGGTGCTCCGGCTGCTCCCTCTGGCTGCCTTCTTCTATCTCCCCCACTGAAAACCGTATTTGCGGTTTTTCAAGATTCACGGGGGTTCCTGGAACGGAACCCCCGCAAATATTGGGGGAGTACTGTAGTTCCAAAACATCCTGTTGGTGTGGTAGAATAATGAAATAGAAACAGATTGAAATGAAGGCAGTTCTTTCTTGCTGTAAACCGCCTTGAACTAATGGTTTGGCGGTATATAAGAATAAATTATTTTTATTATTAAAGACCATATGGCCTATCTAGTATGCCCAACCATGCCATCCATTATCCCCTCCTCTCCCTTTTAGAGATCCAACGTACTTATACAAAGCTCTCTTGAATTCATATGAACTTTTCGTCTCTACTACCTCCACCAGGAGGTCATTCCAAGCATTCATCACCCTTGTTTTCTAAGGTTACTTCTGAATCTATCCCCTTTCACCTTCATCCTATGTCCCCTCATTCCAGAGTTTCCTTTCAGTTGAGACTCACCTCTTGCACATTTATGCCACATACTGTAGGTATTTTAACATCTCTATCATATCTTCCCTCTCCTCCAAAGTATACATATTGAGATCTTAAGTCTGTCCCCATAGAATCAAGCAGATGCCATTATTAACAGTTTCAAAGGATAGATTTTATATTTTAACCACAGAATGTGACTATAGCAAGGCAACTGATTTTTCCTTGCTTTTCCAGGCAGTGCACATATTAATCAGTAATAAACTCACTCACTCAGCTGTCCCTCACTATCTCTTTACTTATCTCCCCCTATGTCCCCCCCAACCCCCTGTGAGCTATTCTCAGCTGGTAAATCCCTCCTATATGTGCCCTTATCTTCAACTGCCAACTCCAGACTCCATCCCTTCTGCCTTGCTGCGCTGTATGCTTGGAACATTTGCTTTATGGTCGGGATATTAAAAACTAATAAACTTGGAAACTTGGAACAAGCTGCCTGAATCCCTATGGCTGGCTCCACTTCTGGCAGTGGTCAAGACCCAGTTAAAAGCCCAGTTTAAGCGTGTTTTTGACTCCTAACTCCTCTCACCTTAGGTTCTGCATCCCCAACCCTATATGCCATGTGTTTCTGTCCAAGTTAAATTGTAAGTTCCTCCAAGCAGGAACCATCTATAAATGTCAAAATGTACAGCGCTGCGTATGCCTTTCAGCGCTATATACTGTAAGGTCTGCAGTGACTTGTTCATGGCCAGATCTAAGGACCTTTACTCTCTCCTTATCCTTCTTAACCTGTCTGCTGCCTTTGATACTGTAAATCACATCTTACTCCTTGATATGCTATCCTTCTTTGGATTCCATGATTCTGTCCTCTCCTGGTTTGCCTCCTACCTTTCCCAACACACCTTTAGTGTATGTATTGGTGGGTCCTCTTCTGCTGCTACCCCGTTAGCGGTTGGCATACCCCAGGGTTCTGTCTTAGGACATCTCCTCTTCTCTCTCTACACCTCTTCCCTCGGTGCCCTGATCTCTTCCCATAGCTTCCAGTATCACCTTTATGTTGTTGACTCCCAGCTCTATCTCTCTACACCTGAAATTTCACCTAAAGTCCAAGATAAAGTTTCTGCTTGTTTGGCTGACATTGCTGCCTGGATGTCCTGCCGTCATCTGAAACTAAATATGTCTAAGACTGAGCTTCTCCTCCTTCTTCCTAAACCCTCTGCTCCTCCTCCTTTCTCTATCTCTGTAAATAATACTGGCATTGTTCCAGTCTCTTCTACTTGCAACCTTGGAGTTGTCCTCGATTCTGACCTCTCATTTTCTACGCATATCCAACAAGCTGCTCTATCTCTTCAATATCGCCAAAATTCGCCCTTTCCTCTCTGAGCACACTACCCGGACCCTTGTCCAAGCTCTTGTAACTTCACGCTTAGATTACTGCAATCTATTCCTAATGTCGCCTCTCCCCCTTGCAATCTGTGCAAAACTCTGCTGCGTGACATCTTCTACCAACCTCGCTACGCTCATGTCACTCCTCTCCTTAATATTGTATAACTGGATAAGACTTCTCAGTATACAAATAAGCAAAATATATAACTGGCTTATAAAGTAAGTAAAGTGTTCACATACACTCAGAATTGTGAAATTTGATCAAGAGCATTAGCTCCTATAGCCAAACCCACCGCCCCATCACTGTGTATGACTTATTTTGAAAAAGAGCTTGAAATGAACATGCTGTTCAAATGCTCAACTAATTTTCAATGGCAAAAGAGAGAAAGAAGTTCCCACTTAGCTTTCAACTGTGTCATCAGGTCCCGACATGGACCATGTTTCAAAATTCTTTCTCAAGGGACCCAGAGGGTGATGTAAACTGCTCAAAATGCCAAAGAAATAAGAGTAGTGTGATACGGGCAAAACACCTTGTAATCTGTGAATTAAAGTATAAAATGTCACAACAACCATTAAGTCACTTCACTGGCTCCCTATCTGCCATCGCATACAGTTCAAGATCTTATTGCTGACCTACAAGTATGTTCATTCTGCTGCCCCTCAATATCTCTCCTTGCTTCTTTCTCCTTATACACCTTCCAGAGAACTCCGTTCCTCAGATAAGTCACTCTTAATGTTACCCTACTCCTCCTCTGCCAATTTCAGACTTCATTCCTTTCATCTAGCTGCCCCCTATGCCTGGAATAAATTGCCCAAGTTTGTCTGTCAAGCCCCTTCCCTTCCCTTGTTTTAAAGCAAACTGGAAACCCACCTTTTTGATATAGTTTTCAATCCTTATCCCTACTCCTCTGCCCTCCAACCCAGCCAGCTAATTAACTGTTCCCCTTAACTGTATCCATGACATCTTATTTTATCTGTCTTACCTGTTTAGATTGTAAGTTCTTTCAAGCAAGGACTGTTTTCTTACTCTTTGTGACTCTGTGCAGCGCTGTGTGCATCTGGTAGCACTATAGAAACAATTAATAGTAATAGTAGTAGTTGGAATAAACTATATGATTTCTATCACTAGGTGGCACTGTACATAACCACCATTAGGAAGGCTTGTAAACTATATGTTGATATTGCCCGACAGAATTTACAACTAAGAAAATGAAATGTATGCCTAAATCACTAAAAGGCACTCCGGGGAGAGTACATCTGCGTACAATGTATATGTCTGTCTACATTTATTTATTTGTATTCAATTTTTTAGCCTCTCCTCACCCAGGAGCTCGGGACGGGTTACTAATCGGCTACTCATGCATTTCCCCTATCTATCACAACAGGCTTACAATCTATATTATGTACCTGGGGCAGTGGAGGATTAAGTGGCTTGCCCAGGGTCACAAGGAACAGTAAAGCATTAGAACCAACAGGGTGCTGAGGCTATAACTCTAACCACCTCAGCACACTCTCCTCTGCTGACTATCCACCTATGTATGTACAGGAGGCATTTTCCCATCTCCAGAGGGCTTTCAACCAAATTTTGGACTGGAGGCAATGGAGGGCTGAGTGACTTTCTCACGATCACAAGGCGTGGCAGCAGCGCAAAGCTCTAATATATCAATGCCACAGCTGTTGGAAGTCCCCCTTGGACAGAAATATATTGGGTCATAGGGAGGGTAATTATTCTCTAGAGCTCCCCCCCTCCCCCGTCCATTCTGGCTCATACACAGTTCTTTGCATTACAGATCTGGATATGTGCGCTGAGACGTAATTGGCAGCCTTTTTGCTGTCAAGTTTCAAGTTTCAAGTTTATTGGTTTTTAATATCCCGATCATTAAACAAATATCTGACCGGTTAACAATAAAATTTAAAATAGGTTAGAGAGAAGTAGTAGTTTGGTGTATTAGAGAAAACATATATAACATATACTGACAAACCTGAAAGTGAGGATAAGTGGGGAGGAGGGGAGAAGTTACATAATATTAGAAGAAATGAGATAGAGGGAAGGGATAGAACATGAAGGATGAGGGTGCATGGTATGAGAGATGTGCGCTGAAGTAAAGATTAGTTTTGAGAAAGAGATAAATAAATGAATAAATTAGAGATTAAGATTTGTCAAAGGCATCTTGAAATAGGAAAGTTTTAAGATTAGCCTTGAATTTTGGTAAATGAAGTTCATCCCTAAGACATTGAGGGAGAGAATTCCATAGTGTGGGGGCAGTTATAGCGAAATTAGTTTTCCTAGTATAGTAAGATTCTTTTAAGGATGGAATGAAAAGGAGTTTTTGGTCAGTAGATCTTAAGGAACGGGGAGAACTTTGGGGTATTAATAATTTATCAAGAAACAAGGGCAAGCGGGAGAGTTTGATTTTAAAAGAGAGCAGTATGATTTTATAAATTATACGGTGTCCTTGCTTTATGCCCTTACTTAGCCAGTTAGCAGACCAAATATCATTGCTAAATAGCTAAGTTGTGACTGTGCCCAAACTCAGCCCTCAGACCACTCCTAACCTAGCTGGTTAAAGAATGGCTGGTCTGCAGAGATATTCAGTGACATTACCCAATCAGCTGCCACCAAGTATCAGCGGCCAGCCAGTTCAGTGTCAGCCTCTTCTTCCCAGATAAACCCCTTTGAATGTTGGGCCCCATGTTTTTAGAGTTGGCATAATTTGTCTCCCCCCCGACAGACAGAGAGACAAATTCCCCCTTCTGGCTGGAACAACCTGCCTGAATCAGTACGCCAGGCTCCATTTCTGACGGTATTCATATCCAGGCTCAAAGCCCTCTATCGAAGCTCTGTTTAGGTCCTAACGCTTCCAACTTGTAATAGCTGCATCGATCTGTTATAAATTGTGGGATACCAAATTTTAATAAGCATAATAATAATAATAAACATAACACACTATATCTGTTTCTCATTCCCTTTGTAGCCCTTACTTTCTGTGCCGCGTCATCCCTTCATATTTCCCTTCATGGGCTGCATATATTGATCCATCCTGTGTCCTTGTGTGTCTGTCATAATTAGATTGTAAGCTCTTTAGAGCAGGGACCGTCTCTTGCATGTTTAATGTACATTGCTGTGTGTATCTGGTAGTGCTATAGAAATAATAATAATAGTAGTAGTACAAATGGACAGAGACAAACATTTGAATCCCATATGTATAATTCTCCCCCCCCCCCCCCTCCCACACACCCAATATTCTATTTGGCTAGAAAGAAAAGAAAAGGTATCACCTGCAACTTGTTTCTTGACCTTAAAGTCTGAATATAAGAATTGCCGCTGCTGGGTCAGACCAGTGGTCCATCGTGCCCAGCAGTCTGCTCATGCAGCGGCCCTTAGGTCAAAGACCAGCGTCCTATTTAAGTACAGCCTTAACTGTGTATATTCTGGGTCAACAGGAACTTGTCTATCCTTGTCTTGAATCCCTGAAGGGTATTTCCCCCCTATAACAGCCTCCATTCTATGGGTGAAGAAGAACTTCCTTTCATTTGTACGGAATCTTTTCCCTTCTAACTTTAGCGAGTGCCCTCTCGTTCTCTTCACCTTGGAGAGGGTGAACAATCTCTCTTTCTCTACTAAGTCAATTCCCTTCAATATCTTGAATGTTTTGATCATGTCCCCTCTCAGTCTTCTCTTTTCAAGGGAGAAGAGGCCCAGTTTCTCTAGCCTCTCGTTGTACGGCAACTTCCCCAGTCCCTTAACCATTTTTGTCGCTCTTCTCTGGACCCTCTCGAGTAGTACTAGCAAATTATGCACCAGCATATCAAAATGTATCTTTACATTGTTTGGTATTATATAGAAGCCATTAATGATATATGTGGCTATATTTGTACAAAATTTACCTTATAAAATTACCTATAAAGAAATAGCAGTAGTTATGAATGTATGTATTAATTTACCTCCCCCCCCACTCCTGCATAGTTATGTGGATTGGCACAGCAGACACACTGCTTTACTTGCTTCTTAAACTGATGACTAGCTTCTCTGATGACATGAGTCTAAATTGGGGCTTTTTGACTTTCCAAGTGTAAGGAATCCTTATATTAATATCACACAAAGCATCACCATGAACCATAGGTTAAATTTAATTCAGAGACGGTGTTATGTCCTAATAATGATTCATAAGGGAAGAAAACACAGATAGAAAGTATTCCAGCATGACCATCTTTATAAATCACCAGGGGCTTCTTAAAAGAGCCCTTGTTGAGCAAGGTGGGCAAAGTGCTTTCTGTTCCTCCTCTGTATTGTGTGTCTGCACTTAATATCAGGAAGTCAACGATTATAGTTTTGCTGTATTTTTCTCCTAATAATAATCAAGCTTGATAATGTACAAAGTTGTTATATAAAAGGAAAAGAAAACAAATGCTTCATTTTCCTATTTTACTCATATAACAGATATGATAAACTACTGTATTCCCTAGTGTTGATAAAAGAACACAAAGCAAAGATTTCAAAAGTTGTGCTGGTGACCCCACTATCCAAGGTTTCCCCCCCCCCCCTGTAATTCACCATAAATAAAATAAGGCAGAAAGTTAGAGGTTTAACTGCATTTTTCCTTCTTTCTTAACCCTTTAATTGGCAGATGGTGAAACAGCTGCTTTATGTAACTTGATGCCGAGCAAGAGCAAAAGTGCCAAGTAACAGGCATTTGGAGATGCAGATCTCCCATAAGAGCCATAGAAGACACATTGCTTTTGAGCAACAATGTCAAATAAAGGGTTAAAGGATAGGCGTTAGGATTACATTTCTGGGCTGCCCACCCACTCCATTTCCGGGGGGGGGGGTGTTTTGTTTTCTCATATACATTAGACCAGAGCCATCTGATTTCTCATAACTTTATGCAATTAGGGATTTTTTTTTTATATACCTTTCAAATTGGGATCTTATTATACAGTATACCTTTATATAGGGTTACCAGATGCCGTATTTCCTCCTTTTTGAGGATATATGCGGGGGGATCCAGACGGCTTTTCAAAACCCAGCACTTTGTCCAGGTTTTGAAAAGCTTCCAAGAAATTGTGTCGGGTAAGCAGCAGGGGGCAGGAATGGGTGGAACTGGACAGGCTTGAAGGTGGGTCTAGGGATCCAGATTTTACTAAAGTAAAATCTGGTAACCCTACCTTTATATACCTGATCCAATCATCTCAGGGGTTCTTAACCCAGTCCCAAAACATACTCAGCCAGTCAGGCTTTCAAGATAGCTTCAATGAAGATGCATGAGATAAATTTGCATGCACTGCCTCCATCTCATATATATTCATTTTGGGTATCTTGAAATCCTGACAGGCTGAGTGTGTCCTGAGGACTGGGTTGAGAGCCCCTGATTTAAATGTTTATTAGTAGGATTGTACTAAGACCGTGTTTCCCAAGTTGGTCCTGGAATACCCCCTTGCCAGTCAGGTTTTCAGTGTAGCCCCTGGCCTCCTATAGTACCCTGTGGCTTGTTATATACACAGAAGGCAGGCAAGGACACTACTAAATCAGGTAAAAGGGGAGTAACTAGGACAAATAGAAATTTCCCCTTTACCAGTATATTCAGGGTTCTGGGACACTGATCTTTAGAGTTAATGTATAGAAGTAGGCAGCTGCTTAGAAAATTCTCTGCCAGCTCCTACAAAACTATTAACCAGAGACAAGCTGCCTCTCTCTCTACTCCAAAACTGCCCTTCTCCCACCAACTGCACACAGTTTAGGCAATAAAATTCTAGAATTGGAGACCGAAATAATGGTTCACGGACTCTCATGGGTGGGACATGGCTATACCAGGCTACAACTTACTTCGTCAAGACAGAGAGGGTAAGTTAGGGGGAGGGGTAGCACTATACCTTAAAGAGGACATCAAAACGACCAGGATCACAGATGTCAAGTACACCGGGGAATCCCTCTGGGTGAACCTGACCAGAGGTAGAGAAAAATGCCTGTATCTTGGTGTGGTATATAGACCTCCAAAACAACTGGAAGACAAAGACACGGAACTAAATGAAGACATTGAGAATATCACTCTACGGGGGGATGCTGTTCTGCTAGGGGAATTCAACATGCCCGATGCAGACTGGAACACACTTTCAGCGACAACTAGCAGCAGCAGGAGGCTATTGACGTCCATGAAGGGAGCACGACTTAAACAAATGGTATTGGAGCCCACTAGGGCCCAGGTGATCCTGGACCTGGTACTCACCAACGGGGAAAGCGTCTCAGAGGTCTCAGTAGGAGATACGCTAGCCTCCAGTGACCACAACATGGTACGGTTAAACCTTAGGAAAGGTTTCCCTAGATCAAACACAAAAACAAAGGTACTCCACTTCCGAGGCACTGACTTCGAACGCATGGGAGATTTTGTCCATCAGGCACTGCAGAAACAAGCAGAGACGGATGATGTTGAAGCTATGTGGTCAACCCTGAAATCTACCATACATGAAGCAAAAAACCTCTACATTAGATCGGTAAACAAACGGCAGAGAAACAATAAACCCCAATGGTTCACTGCTGAGATCTCGTGCCTCGTTAAAGAAAAGAAAAAGGCATTTATTTCCTACAAACGTACGGAGGAAGTGGAAGCCAAACTAAAATATACATCCAGGGCTGCAGCGGTCAAAACGGCAGTCAGGGAGGCCAAACTTCGAGTGGAAGAAACTTTAGCGAAGAACCTCAAGAAGGGAGACAAATCCTTCTTCAGGTACATTAGCGACAGGAAAAGAAACACAGGCGGGATAGTACGCCTAAAAAAACAAGATGGAAAGTACGTGGAATCAGATTCCGAAAAAGCCGAACTTCTGAATGAGTACTTCTGCTCGGTCTTCACCAGCGAGGCACCGGGGCACGGTCCACACTTACAGACGAAGCAAGGAGCGAAAGACCCGTTTTGGAATTTCGAGTTCACACCCGGAGACGTCTACTGTGAACTTACAACACTCAAGGTGAATAAAGCCATGGGACCGGACAATCTACACCCCAGAGTACTCAGGGAGTTGTGTGATGTCCTGGCGGAGCCGCTATCCATACTCTACAATCTCTCACTCAGTACGGGGAGAGTACCCATGGACTGGAAAACGGCTAACGTTGTTCCACTGCACAAAAAAGGTTGCAGAGCGGAGGCTGCGAATTACAGACCGCTGAGTCTAACATCAATAGTGTGTAAACTCATGGAAACACTAATCAAATGTAAAATAGACACGTTCCTGAATGAGGAGAATCTACGGGATCCCAGTCAACATGGATTCACCAAGGGTAGGTCCTGTCAATCCAATCTCATTAGCTTCTTTGACTGGGTAACAAGAAAGCTGGACTTGGGAGAATCCCTAGACGTAGTATACTTAGACTTCAGTAAAGCCTTCGATAGCGTCCCTCACCGTAGGCTGTTGAGCAAGATGAAATCGATGGGGTTGGGAGAAACGCTAACTGCATGGGTCAAGGCTTGGCTAAGTGGTAGACTTCAGAGGGTGGTGGTTAACGGTACCCTCTCTAAAACATCAGAAGTGACAAATGGAGTACCGCAGGGCTCAGTCTTGGGCCCGCTCCTTTTCAACTTATTCATAGGGGACCTGACTCAGGGGCTTCAAGGTAAAATAACACTATTTGCCGATGACGCCAAACTATGTAACATAGTGAGCGGCTCTGATTTACACGATAGTATGACGCATGACCTTTTTTTGTTGGAACGTTGGTCATCTACCTGGCAGCTGGGCTTCAACGCCAAGAAATGCAAGGTCATGCACCTCTGCAGTAGGAATCCGTGCAGAACTTACACCTTAAATGGTAAAACCTTAGCTAGGACTGTAACAGAACGAGATTTGGGAGTTATCATCAGTGCAGATATGAAAGCTGCCAATCAAGTGGAGAAGGCTTCATCTAAGGCAAGACAAATGTTAGGTTGTATCCGCAGAAGTTTCGTCAGCCAGAAGCCTGAGGTCATCATGCCGTTATACAGAACCATGGTGAGACCACATCTGGAATACTGTGTGCAATTCTGGAGGCCACATTACCGTAAAGATGTGCTAAGAGCAGAGTCAGTTCAGCGGATGGCCACCAGGATGGTCTCGGGGCTCAAGGATCTCTCATACGAAGAGAGGCTGAACAAGCTGCGGCTCTACTCTCTCGAGGAACATAGGGAGAGGGGAGACATGATTGATTCATTTAAATACATCTCCGGACGTATCGAGGTGGAAGAAGATATTTTCCTTCTCCAGGGACCCTCAGCCACAAGAGGGCATCCGCTTAAACTCAGGGGCGGGAAATTTCATGGGGACACCAGAAAGTATTTCTTCACCGAAAGAGTGGTTGATCATTGGAACAAGCTTCCAATACAGGTAATCGAGGCCAACAGCGTGCCAGATTTTAAGGGTAAATGGGATGCCCATGTGGGATTCTTAAGAGGGTAGAGTTAAGGATGGGTCATTAGGAGAGGGATCTCCAGGAGAGCAGACTCAGGGGGGTGGGTCTGTGAAGTGGGCAGACTTGATGGGCTATGGCCCTTATCTGCCGTCATTTTTTCTATGTTTTCTATGTTTCTATGTTTCTGTGCTTCTATCTATACCATTGTCTCACAAACATTTCCAGTCGGTGGCACACCAAAACCAGCGCCCCGGCCAGAAGGCACCCGGAAGTCACTGCACATGCGTGATGTCATTGCGTCAACGTCCACACAAGCATGATGTCATCGCATCATCATCTGCGCATGAGTGGAGGCCCATCTGGCTGTGACCCCCACCGTTACAGGGATCCGGGAGGTGCAGGGAGAAGAGGAGAGTCAGAGGCGCTGGCTGACTTCCTACAGGACGTGCCTCTCGCCATGAGAAGCACCTCCTGTAGGCAGGCAGCCGGTATGGACGACTGTTCTCCTCGCCAGTGTGTCACGGCACACCAGAAATCTCAGTAGGTACACTGGCCATGGCACACAGTTTGTGATACACTGCTCTACCCTTTATCAGGTTGAAAATAGTCTGTCACAAAAGAGCCAATAGGAGCTCTTTGCTTTTGGAGATGGGCGGAGTCCACACAGTGTGCATGATAGCCTCCCTGTTGCCATGGCATCAGAGGCCTATTTGCTGAATTTCTGCACTTACCAGTGAACACAGAGACAGATTTAGGAAACACAGGAATCCCCCTCCTCACTGCACATTGAAAGTTGCAAAGAACATGAGAATCTCTCTCCTCACATCAGGATATCCACAATGAATATGCATGAAAGAGATATACATACAATGGAGGCAGTGTATGCAAACAAGGGGTAGTATAAGTATACAAGCAGGGAGGCAGTGTATGTAGAGTTTCCAGACTGAGGTTACCAGATATTTAGGAAAGAGGCAGTTTGTCCGGGTTTTGGAAAGGCCTAACAAGCTCCAGATGCATCTAGAGGGCATCTGAGCATGGACAGATGACATCACACATATCCATGCATGCTCAGGTCTAGGCCTTCCAGATGTGGCTGGAGATTGTCGGAGAAGAAGAGAGAAGGCTTGTAGGAACGGAGCTGGAGGCTTAACTGGGAGGGGCTGGGGTGGAATGTGGCAGAATTGAACTGGGCAGGGCTGGGGCAGAACAGACAGGCCAGAGTTGGAACAGGGCAGGGCCATGTGTCCGAATTTTTGCAGGCTGAAAAATGGTAACCCTATACCAGATATCCACAAAAACCCGGACATATCCTCTTTTTAGAGGACTGTCTGGGTGCCCGAACGTACTTTACAAAACCCAGTAGTTTATCCAGGTTTTGGAAAGCCCTGACCTCTGGCCATGGCTGGAGAGACTCTGAGCAAGCGCAGATGATGTCATACGCATATGTGCTTGCTTGGAGGTTCCAGACATGGCCTGCAGCTTGGAGAAGACAAGGCTGTGAGGGTGGGGGTGGAGGCATAACAGGGTGGTGCAGGGAAATGTGTCTAGGTTTCTACATCAGAAAATCTGGTAATCCTAAGTGTATGCAAACATGCCCAATATATTTCTGATCACCCCATCTTAATGCATTATGGAACTTGCAGTACTGATTTCAATGGGCAGAATCAGGCACTATAAATCCTGATTTTCAGCATACCACAATAAATATGCATAAGATACATTTGCACAATGGAAATAGTACATGTTTCAGGTTTGAATCAGGTTGGGCAGACTGGATGGACCATTTGGGTCTTTATCTGCCGTCATCTACTATGTTACTATGTATGTAAATATCTCTTATTTATATTCATTTTGGATGACCTGAAAACCTAACTGACTAGGTTTGTCCTTAGAACTGGGATGAGGACCCCCTTCTCTATCTTGATTATACTGTGTCCTGCAAGAGACTGGCAGAGATACCTAGTTATTCAGTTTCAGGTTGGAGATTACTAACCCAAAGTCTTATGAAGTTTGTAGTACCTGATTCTATTGAAATCAGTGCTGCAAGTCTCTTAATGTACCAGGATGGTGTGGTCAGATATCCAGGACTGTTCCAAAATCTCCAGCCTGGAACTGAATAACTTGGCAGCTCTTGGATGGGTCTATAGTAGACTCTCAGCTATCTGACACCCATGGGGATTGGTGGATGTCAGATAACTGTTTTTCTGATTGATTGAGAGTTACTGTAAAAAAAATACTTTAGCAGTAGGTAGCCGTTCATGACAAATCCCCTCCTTCCCTCTCTTACCGAAGTAGTAGCGCAGCTGGTGAACAGGAGAAGCGCCACAAAAAGGCTGCTTCGGGCCAGCTCGAGCAGGGTCTTTCTTCTGCTGTATTTGAAGTGACGTGGCAGGTGAAAGGCCCTGCCAGGATTAGCCAGAAGCAGCCTCCTTACAGCACTTTTTCTGTTCACCAGCTGCCGCTACTGCTTCAGTAAGGGAAGGAGGGAAGGTTGTCAGGACCAGCTGCCACTGCTACTTCCAGGCCAAGCGAGGGGAGGGTTTGTAAGAATCAGCTGTTGCTGCTACCTCAGGTCTGGAGGGAAGGAGGGGGGTTGTCAGTACGGTTGTCATTGCTACTTCAAGGGCAACAGGGAAGGAAGGGGTTGTTTGGAGGTTGTCTGAGGAGCATGGGAGACATTTTCTGCCTGCCAATTTTTTTTGCCAATTGGTTTGAGAGTGCCAGTTAATTGAATGCCAGTTAGCTGAGATTCCATGTATTTATTTGAAAGAGGATGTCTGTTGGTACCATCCATGTAGGGTCTTGAATAGGGTTACCTCTTTTTAGAGGACATGTCCGGGCATCTGGATGGTTTTTCAAAACCTGGCACTTTAGGTTCTGAAAAGCTTCTAGCTCGGGACCACGTCAAGAGAGCATCTGCACATGCATGGATGTAACGCGGTGATGACAAGTGCATGTGCGCTTGTGTGTGACATCATGGCGTCACATCTGCGCATGAGCATATGCCCTTCCAACGCAACTCCGAGCATGAGAACAGGCTGAGGTTGGCGGGGCTGGGGGCAAGACTGGGGCGGAATGGGGTGTGACATGGGCTAATAGTTAGCTTGCGCTAAATCGGCTAGCGCGCCTTAGTAAAAGGACCCCTAAGTGTTTAAAAAAAAGTGTTATAAAAGGAGTGATGGTTCCTTAAGACTGGTCTCCATAATTAGTGATGTGCTGCCTAAATCTTATCTATCTATATACAGTATATATAAAATCGGAGGTATGTATGTGTGTATGTATGTATGTGTGTGTGTATGTGCTGCGATCACGCAAAAACGGCTTGACCGATTTGAACGAAACTTGGTATGCAGATCCCTCACTACCTGGGATGATATGTTCTGGGGGTCTCGCAGCCCACCTGCATACGTGGGCGGAGCTACAAACATAAAATCAGATTTCACCCATTCACCCAACATTGGTCTCCCTACCTAAAGAAGGATATAAAACTGCTGGAGAGGGTGCAGAGACGAGCAACAAAACTGGTGAAGGGTATGGAGAAACTGGAATACGAGGACAGACTTATAACACTAGGATTGTTCTCCCTTGAGAAAAGGAGACTGCGTGGGGATATGATCGAGACCTTCAAAATACTGAAAGGAATCGACAAAATAGAGCAGAGAAGATTATTTACATTGTCCAATTTAACACGGACTAGAGGACATGTAATGAAGCTAAGGGGGGACAGGTTCAGGACTAATGTCAGGAAGTTCTGCTTCACTCAGAGAGTGGTTGACACCTGGAATGCCCTCCCAGAGGAGATTATTGCGGAATCGACCGTCCTAGGCTTCAAGAGCAAACTAGATGCATATCTCCTTAAGAGAGGCATGTAAGGATATGGTGGACTATAAATTACGCCAGGTGTACACCTGGCAGGGCCTTCGCGTGTGCGGATCGCCGGACTTGATGGACCGAAGGTCTGATCCGGAGATGGCAGTTCTTATGTTCTTATGTCAATGGAAAAAATGTAAAAAGCTGCCATTCTCACAGTAATTCAAAAACGGCTTGACCGATTTGAACGAAACTTGGTATGCAGATCCCTCACTACCTGGGGTGATATGTTCTGGGGGTCTCGCGGCCCACCTGCACACGTGGGCGGAGCTACAAACAGAAAATCAGATTTCACCCATTCATGTCAATGGAAAAAATGTAAAAAGCTGCCATTCTCACAGTAATTCAAAAACGGCTTGACCGATTTGAACGAAACTTGGTATGCAGATCCCTCACTACCTGGGGTGATATGTTCTGGGGGTCTCGCGGCCCACAACTCTATGTTGCTTTCTCAAGGGTGGGTTCACCCAAGAATTTATATGTTCTTGCTCCTGGAGGTGAAACTAAAAATGTTGTTTATAATCACTTTTTGCGTTAGTTGTATTGTATTCATTTTGTCAAATATTTCACATTATAATTTGAATATATGTGTGTGTGTGTATGTATGTATGTTCCAGCATAACTCTTCAATGCATGGACAGATTTCAACCAAACTTGACATACACATTACTTACTATCTGAGGACAAACACTGTGGGGGTGGGAAGGGGGGGATATGTAAAAATGATTGAAAATGACAGATTTTAGTATCTACCCCATAGTGTTTTCGGGCTCACAGATGAATACTCAGCATAACTCTGAAACGCATGGAGAGATTTCAACCAAACTTGGTACACATATGACTTACTATCTGGGGAAAAATATTGTGCAGGTGGGACGGGGTAAAATACTGTGGGGGTGGGAAGGGGGTGATATGTTAAAATTATCAAAAGCGACAGATATTAATGTCCAACCCATAGTTTTCGGGCTCGCAGAGATGAATACCGACACTCCCGATGCCTTTTAAGTCTAAGTTCAGCCCCATAGAGAGGGACATTTCTTTGGGACATGTGGAGGGTAGGGGGTTGGGACATGGGGGTGGGGCATATGGGACATGTGGGGGGGGGTAACGTGGGGGGTGGGACATGTGGGACATAGTGGGGTGGGACATGTAGGGGGTTGGACATTTTGGGATAAATAAATATCCGGGCAACGCCGGGTAATCAGCTAGTATGCTTATATTATTAACAATGGTGATAGCAGTTTAACGATGATAGGTTTGGGAAATGAATATTGATTTATGCAATTTGCAGTTACTATTAAAGTCCTCTTGAAGAAGCAGTCTTAGTGAAATTCAGTCGGAGTTGGGGAATTTGTATATGGAGTTATTGGAGCACACATTGTGGAGACCAGTCTTAAGGTTTTCATTTTGTTGTTTAAGTATGTTTTTTTATTGAATAGATATCAGTTTTGAATAAATGATTTTAAGGGTACCTGATATATCAATTACTTTCCACATACAACAGACTGCCAAAACTTGTCATTTCTTACTCTATAATATTGATAAAAGCCATCCTTTCATTTCTGAGCATGCTGCCAAAACCCTGAACCATGCCCAAGTCACCTCTTTCGTTTGAATTACAGCAATGTGCTTTTCACTGGCCTTACCTCTTCACTTCTATCTGTTCAGAACACTGCTGCACATTTTGTATTCCACCAGGATCGTTATACCCACATTGCTCCTCTCCTATCATGGATTGTATTTCACACATCCCTTTCCACATGTATTTGAATGTTCTGTCTTTGTCTACATCTTAATATGTGATATCCCAGAATTTTAAAATTTTATATTTATGTACACCGTTTATATATTTACCTAAATTTTCACTCCATAAGACGCACTTTTTTCCCCCAATAAAGTGGGTGGAAATAAGGGCGAGTCTTAAGGAGCGAATAGCACAGCCCTCTCCCCCCACCATACCTTTTGGTACTCCCCCGTTACATTTTTGTACTTCTGGTGCTGGATGGCTAAGGCGAACAAGGCAGGGGGAGGGGCAACAGGCGCAGGTGCTGCTGCAGCAGCAGGGTGAGCAGCGAGCTGGCCAGCAGCACGTACGTCATAGCTCCCGCCCGGGCCCCAACACTCCCCTCCTCCTCCTCACACACATACTCAGACCGCCCGCTCTGCTCCGTGCCAACTCCTACTTCCAGGACTCAGCCGGCGGGGAGCAGCCTGATTGGACAAGCCCCCACTTCGCCATGCTAGCAGCGTCTCCCATGTGCTCGCATCACAGCTTCACAACGTCCACTTGAGTGCTGCTCGGCACATATGGCTGTTGTCAGGTCACTAAGCTCTAGCCGAGGGAACTGAGAGGCACGTGGCTTTCTTGCACTACTTACACAGAGGGCTGAAGACTGCAATTCCATACTGCACCCAGGAGGCCAAAAGCTGCAATCCCATACTGCATCCAGGAGGCCGGTCAGAAATCCAGGGCTGGCCCGCAGTCTCCCCTGCCGGGATTAAAAAAGTAAAAAAGGTACGGGGGGAGTACAAAAAGGTATGGGGGGGGGGGTTGCCAGGATTTTAAAAGTAAAAAGGTATCGGGGGGCTGCCCTGTCTGCTTTGTGCCCTGGCACTGTCTGCTTGCTAGCCACTAGGCCTGCCTGCCCTGTGTCCTGTCTGAGCCTACCATTAGACCACCAGAGAGGGGACAGGGTACAGAGCCTGGCAGGGAGCAGAGCCTGGCAAGGAGTGTGGGGCTGGGTGCAGAGCCTGACAGGGAGAATTTGGTTCAGAATGGGTTTTTTCTTGTTTTCCTCCTCTAAATCTAGGATGTGTCTTATGGTCAGGAGCGAAAAATACGGTATTAAGCAGCATATCAAATTTTAAATACACTTGGTAACTTGGTCCTCAGGTTGCTTCACTGGCTGCCAGTCCATCTCCCAGTTCAAACTTCTCTTACTGACGTTCAAGTGTACTTGCTCTGTAGCTCCTCAGTATCTCTCCTCTCTTGTTTCTCCCTATGCTCCTCTCCGGGAACTCCGCTCATCAGACAAGTTCCTTCTCTCTGTACCCTTCTCCTCTACCACCAACTCCTGTCTCCATCCTTTCCACCTTGCTGCACCACATGCTTGGAACAACCTGCCTGGCTTGCTACTTCAGGCACTAATAATTTGTTTGGGGCACAAACGTGAGACTAATAGTAAATATATTAAAGATCCGTTTTGTCAAATTCAGTTATAAGCAAGGATTCATTCAGACCAAAAATACAAAGATACAGCTGACATACTAAAAATCAAAAAGATGAAAAGGAGAAAAATAAACCTCAATCGAGGGCAGTTGGGACTACACAAGTACCCAACCATCCACTCATCATCACGGGTTTATAAAAAACTCCAAAACATGTATAAATAATCAATTCTCACGTCTTTCATTCATGCAAAATCTTCTTTTTGTTATTTTTCACAGTCTTTTTTATAATTTCAATATAAATGTCAAGCAGAAAAAGGCCCGAATCCCAAACTTAACCACATTAATTGGCGAGGACTACAGCTGAATGTAATAAGTATAAGCAGTTTTTAGAGATATGAAGCATATATCTGGAATCGTGAAAAAATACACTCATCTGAAATCGAGGGTTTTCACCAAAGGCTTCCAACTCAAGGTCCCGACAGAAAAGACTTTCTGTTTCGCCCGGCAAGGGCTACTTCAGGGGAAAAGTGCCAACTCAAATATCTCTCTGCTTCTAATTATCTGCTGGTAGTAAAGCCGACTCCTCTCAAGATGGTGCTGGGACTGAAAGACGCGCCCGGCTCGAATTTTTGATTTTTAGTATGTCAGCTGTATCTTTGTATTTTTGGTCTGAATGAATCCTTGCTTATAACTGAATTTGACAAAACGGATCTTTAATATATTTGCTACTTCAGGCTCCATCTCTGGCACAAGCCAGATTAAAAATCCATTTATTTGAAGCTGCGTTTAAACACTGACCCAACCAACATATCTGTCTGTCATTCCCTTAATAGTCCCCTACCACCTTTAGCCTCTTCCATGTGTCTGTCATAATTAGATTGTAAGCTCTTCTGAGCAGGGACTGTCCCTTGCATGTACAAGGTACAGCGCTGCGTGCACCTTTTAGCGCTTTAAAAATAATAAATTGTTGTTTTTAATTGTTCGTAAAAAATGTCCTTAACATGCAAGAAAAACTCATACAAGGGCACGCTAAGGCAATTTTTCCCTTTGACTTAGTAAAAGGACCCCAAATGACAGGGTGTTGCTTCCTATGTATTCTGATAGCTCCATTATTCATCAGAAAACCCTCCCCTCTCTCCTCCCTTGCCTCTAACCTCCACATCATTAGCCCTTCTGTATTAGCAGTCACTTCTCCTCTGCCCCTCCTTGCTTATAACTGCTTCCTATCCAGGCCCTTCCCCAAATTAGCAGCTGCTCAGCCATTTATCCACTTACACACTTATTGAGTCTTGCTTTCCCTATTTCCTTCTGCTTTCTCTACATCTCTCCCTGGCAACAGTGAAAACATCTCACACCTAAAAATATAAAAGTAGCATGTAGAATGAGATTATTAAAAGTTAAGGAACGAGTTAAGCGTGCTTGGGAAATCGGCAAAAATCTTGCTGTAGAGGTGCATTAGTTCACTCCCTGAAGCTAGCCTGTAGGTCTAACATTATAGATGGGATAGATACCAGAAAAGCAGCTCTCTCCTTAGCCATGGAATATGGATTTCTGACCAGAGTAGCAGCACTTCTGATCAGCTGCAGAAGGCCAAGACAGATTTGAAGAATAACATGCTATATTGCTGGCAGACCTAATACCATTGCAGGATTTGTGTTCTTTACCATGTGTGAGAGATTACAACCTGCCAGAAAGACCACTTCATCAGTGAACTCTGGGGAATTCACTAGTAGAACACCAGGGTACGTAAGACTTTGGGAATCTGAGCTAAGGATTACTTTTGGAGGTCCTCCAAAAGGAATAGTAAGTACAGTGAGACAATCAAAGACATTTACTGAAAATGAGAACTGCAGACACAGTCTTTGCAGCTAGATTCCTCTTTTATTGAACTGTTCTAATTAGCTTATGAACCGCATTCATTCACATTTCTATGATCCAGCCTCTATTTATAAATGTCCAACCTCGCATCTGTTTCTGAGGTTTGCTTATATCAACAGAAATACAGTTCAGCTCACATCTCTGTGCAATGTAAGGTGCTACCAGTCTACTACTTTATCTGTGTAAAATGCAGTGTGACATGGAACAATGACCTGAACCAATTACATCACAGAGCTTTGACTCCTTAGAACTCTGGGATTGCAAAACACATTTTTGTTTCAATTTCTCCATCATAGCTTTGTACGTATCCTTTTGTTGAACACCTCAGATGGATTTTAACCACACCCGTGTTAGCAAACACCAGGCCTGTATATCATCACGCCACCAGAGGCAGTGAGCATAGGCCAGTGTTTTTCAATCGCTGTTCCGCGGCACACTAGTGTGCCGCGAGATGTTGCCTGGTGTGCCGCAGGGCTGCCATCAGGGCAGTACTACCAGTCCTGCATTCAGGGGCCCGGAGCTGACAGGGGGCCCGAAGCAGGGGCGCCAGTAGCTCGCCAAGGCAAAGTGAGTCGATCACCCAGGACTCACTTTGTCTTGGCAATCTAATCTATCGAGCCGATAAGTCTTCTTCTCCCCGACGTCAATTCTGCAGTCGGAGAGGAAGTTCGGGCCAGCCAATCGCTGCCTGGCTGGGCGGAACTTCCTCTCCGATTGCAGAATTGACGTCAGGGAGAGCATGCGTCGGCGTCGGCTTTGGGGCCTGTTATCCATTGGTGGGTCCTGTTCCCCGATGGCAGCGGCAGTGGCAGTGGCTTGGGGAACGGCAGGGAGAAAGAAAGAAAGGGGGCAGGCAGGGAAACAGAAGGAAAGAAGAGAAACAGAAAAAAAGAAAGAAAGGTCAGGGAGAGAGGAAGAGAAAGTTGGGGGAGGGAATGAGGTGTGGAGGAGAGAAAGCATACAGGCTGATAGAAGGGAAGAAAGATTGGATGCACAGTCAGAAGAAGAAAGTGCAACCAGAAATCACCAGACAAGGTAGGAAAAATGATTTTATTTTAAATTTAGCAAAGTGGAGGCAGTATTACCACAGTTTTCAAAGGAATTTGCCCAAATAACTTAATAGTTAACTGGGTAAATTCCCAGAGATGAAAACTTCCCTTCACTTACTATGCACAGTTCTGAATTTATATCTGCTGTCTATATTTTACAATATGGTCACCTTTTACTAAACCACAATAGTGGTTTTTAGCGCAGGGAGCCTATGAGCGTCAAGAGCAGCGCTGGGCATTCAGCGCAGCTCCCTGCGCTAAAAACTGCTATTGTGGTTTAATAAAAAGGATGGAGGGTATATTTGTCTATTTTTGTATGCTATAAAAACCAAATACAGAGAGAGACTGAGAGCTGTTGACGAAGAGCTACGTGTGTGTCTTTCTTCGATTCCAGCCAGAATATCAGCTTTGTGTTCAGCCAAACAGGCCCAGGTTTCGCACTGAATAAAGTATTTTATAATTTTTCACTATTCTGTTTACTTAATATTTCATAATAAAGTAATTATAAAATACTTTCTTTGTGTTTATTTGATTCCTATTCAAAGAGAATTACTTTATATATAGTCAATATAGGCACAGAGTTAAATTTTTTAACATTTTCTAATGGTGGTGTGCCTCGTGATTTTTTTCACGAAACAAGTGTGCCTTTGCCCAAAAAAGGTTGAAAAACACTGGCATAGGCTACCTCGGCTTCACATTATTTTCAACTTCATTCCCCTTTTCAGTGGACAATTAAAGAGAGACACTGTAAATAAGGAACGCTACTAAGAGCGAGTGGTGAGACATGTTGACTCGTGATTTGTTCATTCTGTAGAAAGGAACATATTTGTGACAGCTAATGAACCAGGTGGTTAAGCTAGATCTAAAGCTGAAACAAGTAGGAATAATAGAAAATCCTATTGGCACACTAAAATGATTAGCCTTTATTCTGAGATAGTTGAATGAATGCCCCAAAAGAGTAAGATTTGCCAAGTGCACTGGCATCCTGGCAGGAAGAAAATGACAATAGAAAAACAAGTCCCGATTGTCTAGAAGCAAAGCGGATATTGCCAGTAAAAACGCATAAATCATTTTAAATGTGTTATTTTGGGTGTTGCTTGTCTTCTAGGGAAGGACTGTCATTTGAAACCAGTGCTTTTCACCATCACCAAAGAGGGTCGGATTCTACAAATGGCACCGGTATCAGCGGCCACCTAAAAAACGGCCGCCAATCACGGGCCATGGCTACCTCAAACCTAGGTGCCGGAAATGTAGGCCAGGGTTAAGAACATAAGAAGTTGCCTCCACTGGGTCAGACCAAAGGTCCATTTCGCCCAGCGGTCCGCACCTGCGGTGGCCCATCAGGTCCACGACCTGTGAAGTGGTTTCTGAACACCTCTACAACCTACCTCAAGTTATATCTGTACCCCTCTATCCCCTTATCCTCCAGGAACCTATCCAAACCCTCCTTGAACCCTTGTACAGAGTTCTGGCCTATCACATCCTCTGGAAGTGCGTTCCATGTGTCCACCACCCTCTGGGTAAAAAAGAACTTCCTAGCATTTGTTTTAAACCTGTCCCCTTTCAATTTCTTCGAGTGACCCCTAGTGTTTGTGGCTCCCCACAGTTTGAAGAATCTGTCCTTATTTACTTTCTCTATGCCCTTTAGGATTTTGAAGGTTTCTATCATGTCCCCTCTAAGTCTCCTCTTCTCCAGGGAGAACAGACCCAGCATTTTTAACCTGTCAGCGTATGAAAAATTTTCCATACCTTTTATCAGTTTAGTCGCCCTCCTCTGCACTCCCTCGAGTACCGCCATGTCCTTCTTGTGGTACGGTGCCCAGTACTGCACACAGTACTCCAGGTGCGGGCGCACCATTGCGCGATATAGTGGCATGATGACTTCTTTCGTCCTGGTTGTGATACCCTTTTTGATGATGCCCAGCATTCTGTTTGCTTTCTTTGAGGCTGTCGCACACTGCGCCGATGGTTTCATTGATGTGTCTACCATCACCCCCAGGTCCCTTTCAAGGTTACTCACCCCTAGCAGTGTTCCCCCCATTTTGTAGCTGAACTTCGGGTTCTCTTTCCCCACATGCATGACCTTGCATTTCTGTACGTTAAAACTCATTTGCCACTTGTTTGCCCAGTCTTCGAAGTCTACATTTCGAAGTCTACATTTCAAGCTCCTATGTTTGACATGAATCGCATCTACTGAGGTACCTAAGGATGCCTAACGTTATTTCCTGAATTAGCCACGCCTACTTTGACCTTAGGCATTCTAAGGTGCCTCCATAAATATGATCTAAGCACCTGTTTTGTAGGCACATTTTTGTTTTTAAACTATTTTAAACTCCTTTTAAAATGGCTTTGCCAATTAAGTAGGACACCGTTTATAGAATATGAGCCTGAGTGCACACAACGTGTATATACATATAGGGGGAATTCAGGAAATGCTGCTCAAAGTTAGGTGCTGGAAAGATCTGTGCTAAGCTAGCATTCTATAAAGAGTGTCATGTGATGAGCAACCTTTATATCATATTAGCTAAAAGTTCACGGTGGCCAATCCAGGTCACTAGTACCTGGCCAAAACCCAAGGTGTAGCAATATTGGTAGCATGGAATATTGCTACACCTTGTGTTTGGTCCAGGTACTAGTGACCTGGATTGGCCACCTTGAGAACGGGCTACTGGGCTTGATGGACCACTGGCCTGACCAGTAAGACTATTCTTATATCCCTTTTACAAAGCCATGGTAGCGATTCTCCTATGGCAAATATGCCAAAACCCATAAGAACTGAATGGGCTGTGGTGCATTTGCCACATGGGAATCACTACCACAGCTATATAAAAGGAGCCCTTAATGTGAATTTTGCACCTAACTTTGGGTGCCAGCATTTATGCCTGCCAAATTCTACTGTAAGTTATGGTGTTTAAATTTTGGCAGTTAGGTACGCAAATGACAATATTGTATTACATTTGGCCTAGCTTCTGGGAATGCCTCCCAAATCTGCCCATGCCTCTCCCATGGCCATACCTCTTTTGAGTGGAGCTATAAAATCTAGGCACACATTTTACAGAATAGTACCTGGGGAAGATGAGCACATAACTTCAAAGTGTTGCCAATCAGCACTAATTATTGATTATTAATGGCTCGTTAATAAGTTAGTAAATAGATCTAGAATCTGCGCTCAACTTTGGGCAAGTTATATAGAATCTGGAGGGTTGGGGCTAATTCTGTATGGATATAAGCGCTGGGATGATGTATGCTAAGTCCAAATTTTATAATGGTAGGTGTGAGTGCAATTGATGTTATAGAATACTAGCTTAAGTTCATAATTACATCCCTGATCCACCCATGCCCCTCCCAGCTCCACATCTCCCTTGACGTTGTGTACTCTGGAATTTGAGCATGCAATTTATAGATTACAGACTAAGGACAGTTTCGCATGGAACTGATAATCAGTGCCAATTATAGCCAGTTATTGCTTGTTTGCCCCAATTATCGGCTTGCTAGTTGCAAATTAGGATGCACAACTTTCTAGAATTAGGGGGACAGTGCCTGTACTTTCTGGGTTTTGTTTGATCTGTGAAACATCCTTTCCTCATTTTCATTTTTTCTATTTTAGCTACTCCATTTAGTACTCCAGCTGTAAAGCCAAAGGCTAAAGGAATCAGAGACCCCAAAAAGCTATCAAGAGGAGCTTGGCAGCTCTGAGATAGCATCTGTATTTTTAGGGACATAGTGTTCTTCACACAAGGGATAGTGTCTTTTAGTGATCTGTAACCTGCCGCTAAAACAGTCTGTAGTATCTGAAGATTGGAGGGTGGCCAGTTATGCCACTTTTTAGAAGGGTTCCAAAGGAGATCCGGAAGATAACAGACTAGTAATCCTGACTTCAGTGCTGGGCAAAATAGTGGAAACAATTTTAAAAAATAAAATTGTGCAACACGTAGACAAATATTTAATGGGACAGAGTCAGCATGGGTTAAGAGCAAAAGTAGATATTGTCTCACCAATTTGCTTGACTTCTTTGAAAGTGTGAATAAACATGTGGATAAAGGTGAGCCGGTTGATGTAGTGTATCTAGAAAATTATCAGAACGCTTTTGACAAAGTTCCTCATGAGAGGCTCCTGAGATAACTATTGATCCCACTAGGTAAAAACCAGTCTACCCAACTCACTAACCTCCACCAATGTCTTGATGACATGAAGAACTGGATGACTGACAATAAACTCCAACTAAACGCCTCAAAGACTGAACTACTCTGGATCAGAAAGAAGAATACCAGCTTCACTCGGCCAACACTGTCCTGGGAAGTTCTTTTTCACTCAGAGGGTGGTGGACACATGGAACGCGCTCCCGGAGGCTATGATAAGCCAGAGCATGCTACAGGGGTTCAAGGAGGGTCTAGATAGGTTCCTAAAAGAAAAGGGGATTGAGGGGTACAGAGAGAAGCAGAGGTAGATTATAGGATTAGTCAGAAACCACTTCACAGGTCATGGACCTGATGGGCCGCCGCGGAAGCGGACCGCTGGGCGCGATGGACCTCTGGTCTGACCCAGTGGAGGCAACTTCTTATGTTCTTATGAATCTACTTCCCTCACAATGAAAGACCAGGTTCGCAGTCTCTGAGTGGTACTAGACGGCCACCTATCCCTCTCGGCCCAAATCTCTCAGGTGGTCTCCATTTCTTACTACTACCTTCGCCAGCTCTGAAAAATCAAACCCTACCTCTCAAAATCAGATTCGGCCCAGCTCCTCTATGCCTATGTGTTCTCGAGGATGGTCTACTGCAACGCTATCTTCAACAGACTCACCACGAAAGACCTGAAATGCCTACAATGGATACAATTGAACTCAACAATCTGCCTCCTGTACAACCTCAACATCCATGACCCCAACACTCCATGATGCACACTGGCTACTAGTCAAGAAAAATTTCACCTTCAAAGCCCTAGTAATAGCACATAAAAGATTAATAAGAAATGCCTTCACCAGATCAGACCTTAGGTCCATCTTGTCCGGCGACCCGCACACGTGGAGGCTAAGCTAGGTGTTCCCTAATGGACACCTTGTTCACCTGTATCCCTCAATGTGATTTGCAAGAAGGTGTGCATCCAACTTGCCCTTGAATCCCAGAATGGTGGTCTCTGTCACAACCTCCTCCGGGAGAGCATTCCAAGCGTCCACCACTCGCTGTGTGAAGCAGAACTTCCTGACATTAGTCCTGAATCTGCCACCCCTCAGTTTCTGTCCATGTCCTCTTGTTCGAGTCACTTTTGACAATGTGAATAATGAAGTTTCTTGCTCTATTTTGTCGAAACCTTTTAGTATTTTAAAAGTCTCTATCATATCCCCTCGCAGCCTTCTCTTCTTGAGGGTGAACAATCCCAGTTTTTTGAGGCGTTCTTTGTAGCTCAAATTCTCCACACCTTTTATTAGCTTCATGGCTCGTCTCTTCACCCTCTCCAGCAGGGTTATATCCTTATTTAGGTAGGCAGATCAGTGTTGGACACAGTATTCCAAGTGTGGTCTGACCATTGCTTTATAAAGCGGCATTATGACGTCCACCGATCTACTCGTGATGCCCTTCTTTATCATGCCCAACATCCTGTTTGCTTTCTTTGCCGCCGCTGCACATTGAGCCGATGGCTTCAGGGTCCTGTCTATCAGTACCCCCAGGTCCCTTTCTGTTCGCTCTTGCACAATGTTACACCTAACATTTTATATTCTTGTTCTTTGTTTTTCCTGCCTAGGTGCATCACTTTGCATTTTTCTATATTAAATTTCATCTGCCACTTTTCCGCCCATTTCTCTAGTTGGTTCAAATCTCTTTGAAGTGCATCTCTGTCCATTTTCGACCCAACTGCCCGACATAGTTTTGTGTCATCTGCAAACTTGATTATGTTACTTGTTGTTTCCTCTTCTAGGTCATTTATGAAGATATTGAATAAGATGGGCCCAAGAACCAAGCCCTGGGGCACGCTGCTCATCACCTTCTCCCAGTCCAAGAACTTCCCATTTATGCCCACCCTCTGTAATCTGTTCTCCAGCCATTTGCCTATCCATCTTAGTATATCCCTTTCTATTCCATGGCTTTGTAGTTTCCTCAGAAGCCTTGCGTGTGGTACCTTGTCGAACGCTTTATGGAAGTCCAAGTATATTATATCCACCGGTTCTCTGCTATCAATTTGTTGGTTCACCTTCTCAAAAAATTGAAGCAAATTTGTCAAACATGACTTCCCCTTCCTGAAACCGTATTGACTAGCTCTCATCAGGTCATGATTTTCCAGGTGTTATGCTATCCTTAATTAGTGCTTCAACCATCTTCCCAGGAACCGATGTAAGATTCACAGGTCTGTAGTTTCCCGGTTCTCCCCTTGATCCTTTTTTGAAGATTGGGATAACACTTGCTATCCTCCAGTCATCTGGTATTTGCCCGGTTCTAAAATGACAAGTTAGCTAGGGATTGTAACAGTTCTCCGATTTCTACCTTAAGCTCCTTTAGCACTCTCGGGTGAATTCCATCCGGTCCAGGGGATTTATCACTTTTTAGTTTGTCGATCTGATAGTATATAATGTCCAAATCCACATTCACTGTGGTGAGGCTTTACTCAATTTCTCCCTTGAATACTCTCCCTGTTTCAGGTATTGATGCAGTGTTCTCCTTGGTAAAGACAGACGCAAAGAATGAATTTAGCCTATCTGCAATCTGTTTGTCTTCCTTGATGTACCCTTTTCTTCCTTGGTCATCGAGAGGGCCCACTGCCTCTTTTGCTGGGTTTTTTCCTTTTATGTATCTAAAAAAGGGCTTGAAGTTCTTGGCTTCTTGCGCTATCTTTTCCTCATAGACCTTTTTGGCATCTCTTACCGCCTTGTGACATTTCTTCTGGTCGACCTTGTGACTGTTCCAGGCCTCCATTGTTTGTTCATGTTTCCATTTTTTAAACGAGTTCCTCTTTTCCCTTATCGCATCCTTCACCTCCTTAGTTAGCCAAGCTGGTTCTCCTTTGTTCTTATTTTTCCTTCCTTTGGATATCTGCAGAATGTAGAGATTCTGTGCTTCAGTGATGGTATTTTTTAGTAGGGACCATGCTTGTTCAACCGTTTTGAGTTTGTCCGTCCTTTTCTTGAGCCGTTTTTTTACCCTGGCTCTCATGCTGTCATATTTCCCTTTTCTGAAGTTAAAGGTTGTGGTTTGGGTCTTGGTTCGTTTCCCCTTCCCGATGCCGATTTTAAAGTTGATCATGCTGTGATCGCTCGTCCCCAGCGGGACCGTGACTTCCACTTATGATGTTCTTCCAGTTATGCCATTCAGGACCAAGTCCAAAGTTACGGTTCCTCTTGTCGGTTCTCCCACCATTTGTTCTAGGAAGCAGTCCCCCACAACAAAACCCCAACCTACATAGCAGCCAAGCTAACCATACTTTCCCAGTCGCTTCCTCTGCTCTGACTTGGAGATACGACTCTTCATCCCCTCAGGAAGATCTCTCAAACTAGAATCAGCAAGCAAATGCACATATAGCCACTTTATCCCTCTCCTATGGAACCAACTGCCTGCTCAGATCACGTCACTGGACTCATTAATGACCTTTCGGAGAGCAACAAAGACCTTCCTTTTTGCCAAAGATATTGAATGAAGTGACTCCCTATAAAATGACCCCTTCAAAAGCTACTATCTTTAACCTCCCGTCCCTCTATAGTTAGGAAACTGTCCCCTTATATGCTTCTATTGGTATCCTCTCTTCTTTTAGTTCTTTTGTCCTCTGTAGTCCCTGTCTTTAGATTCATGGCCTCTCCCTACACTGTGAATGTCCTTTTGTAACCTGTTCTGAGCTGTTGTGAGGACGGGATAGAAATATAAATAAATAAAATGTTCAGTTGTGGATTTGAAAATGGTTATCAAATAGAAAACAGAGATGTACAATGTCTGCATCTATGAGACAAACATGGTTTTTCCTGTTGCATAGAGCATTCTGGACCCCTGTTCGTTTACAAAAATTAGATTGCTCTAAGTCTGATAGATGTTGGCATTCTCATCTTGAGGCATGGACTTTAGATCATTTATTGTTCTATTGCCCATTTATTATGGATTTTTGGAAATCAATTTGGGGCCAAATTAATAGTTTATTAGAAAATCATGTGGCATTATCGTATGACATAGAGAATGACACGGGGAAAAAATCTGTCCCCGTCACCGGCCCACCATCCTCTGCACCGCCCCGTCACCGCCGTTCCCTTCACCGCCCCGTCACCGTCACCGCCATCCCTTTCACCGCCCCGTCACCGCCACTGCCATCCCATTCACCGCCCCGTCACCGTCCCCGCTGCATCCATATAAGCCTTAGTACTGTAATATTTAGCTTATTCCTTTCTTATAAATCAAAGTTCCTGCTGCTGAACTAGAGAAAGAGATGTTCAGCTGGCAGGGCTTTGTTTATAAATTTTTATCAACACAACTAATATACTATTTTATCCTAAAGCAAAAAATAAATAAATAAATATAATTTTTTTTTCTACCTTTGTTGTCTGGTTTCTGCTTTCCACATCTTCTCATTGAATTCCTTCCATCCACTGTGTGTCTTCTCTCTGCATCTTCCATTTGCTGTTACTGTGCCTCTCCCTTAACCCCCCCCCCCCCCAATTGGTCTAGCACCCATCTTCTTCCCTCCGCTCCCGCATAGTCTGGCATCTGTCTTCTTCCCACTCTGTCTTCCACATTTCCCTTGGGGGTCTGTTCCTCTCCACCCTCCTTCAATGTCTGTTCTATTCCTTTCCACCACCACCCTTCACTCCCTCCTTTACCATCTGTTCCTTTCTACTACCCTTCAGCTCCTCTCGCGTGGCCTATCTACCTTCCTTCCTCTTATTTTCATGGCACGTTACAATGTAATTTGTGCAAGCCACTGGAGCCTGCAAGCTCGGTCCCTGTCCCATCCCCACAAACCATCTCGCTTCTGTGCTCCTATTTTCTCCATTTCTAATATCTCCCCTATGTATCTGTCATTGCCCCCCCTGTGTCCATATACCATCCCCATGGCATGTCCCCTTTATGTCTCTGTCCCTATGCCCCATGCACATAATTTCCCCTCTTTCTGTTACCTTCCTGTGTCCAGATTTCCCCTATCTTCCTCTTCCATACCAGTGTGTCTCTTCTTTTCAACCCCATCTAGCTTTTTTCCCTCTTTCTTCCCCCCCCCCCCCGCTTCTAGCATCTGGCTCACCTGCCAGTCCTTCCCTTTCTTTCCTGCTGTGGGTTTTTCTTTCCGACTTCATCCCCTTGGCCCAGAATCCTTTTCCCTTTCACTCCCTCCTTCCAATTTGAACCGGGAACACTAGCGATCGCACGGTCCCCGCAGCCACTACCTGCCTGCCCAATCGATCCTAGTGTTTAGCCAGCTCTCTCCCTTCTCCTCACCTTAGTTTATAGGTTTTCTTTTTCGGCGACCTGCAAGCTTTCTCAAAGAGCCGCGCACGCGCGGCTGCTCAGTGTTCAATCTTCTGCTCTGCTGCAACTTCCTGTTTCCGGTTGCGTCAGAGCAGAAGATCGAAACTGAGCAGCAGCGGGTGCGCGGCTCTCTGATAGCGTGCGGGTCGCCGAAAAAGAAAATCTACAAACTAAGGTGAGGAGAAGGGAGAGAGCTGGCTAAACACTAGAATCGATTGGGCAGGCGGGTGTGAGCTGCGGGGACCGCGCGATCCTTCATGCCTCACTGCGGGGAGAAGACCATTCACCGCCCCGCGGGCGGTGAATGGCCTTGTCCCCGTCGCCGCAGCGACTGCTAGTTTTCTTTCCCGTTTTCGGCGGGTGACCCGCGGCTAAAATGCGGTGGCCGCGGGTAAACCGCCACCGTGTCATTCTCTAGTATGACACAATATTATTTGGCATGTCTATGAGGGTTAAGAGCCAAATTTCTTCCAAAAATAATAAACTCTTACTTATTTTAACAGGAGTCGCCATACAACAAATAACATGTAATTGAAAAAATTGGAATAGATTAAACTACGGTTTTTGGTGGAATTCAGTGTGTCATATTTATAAAATGGAAAGAACATTAGCTATTCAGAAAGGAAATTTTAATACATTTCAAGATGTGTGGGGGCCATTAACAAAATATTGCAATGAATAGTTATTATTTCTCTGTTTTGTACAAATGAAAGAATGGGGTGGAGAAGGGGGGAATTTATTATATGGTATATGTGTTATGAGATACTGAAGAGATGGGGGAAGGGATAATTCTATTTAATATGAAGAATGTAGAATTTCAAGTAAGGTACTTAAGTTAAAATGGTGTAACTTTTTGATGCACTTGATGTAAGTATAAAAATGAATAAAGAATTTATAAACAAAAGAAATCAGAGGGAAGAGTTGAATTGCAATTTTTCTCAACGGAGGAGGGTAAATAATGGAGTGCTGAGGAATCCATACTAGGACTGGTGCTATTTAACTTATTTATACATGATCTGGAAATTGAAATGAATAAGGTAATTAAGTTTGCAGATGACTCTAAACTGTTCTAAGTTGTTAAAAAAAACATGCAGACTATGAAAAATTGCAGGCAGTCCTTAGGAAATTGCAAGAATGAGTGTCCAAATGGTAGGTGAAATTTAATGTGGACAAATGCAAAGTGATGCACATTGGGAAGAATAACCCAAATCATAGTTACCAGATGCTAGGGTCCACCTTGGGGGGTCAGCGTCCAAGAAAAATATCTGGGTGTCACTGTAGATAATATGCTAAAACCTTCTACCCAATGTGCAGTGGTAGCCAAAAAAAATCCCAAGATACTAGAAATTGTTAAAAAAAAGATGTCATAATGTCCCTTTTACAAAAGCATGGTAGTGATTCTTCTATGGCAAATGCACTAATGCCCATAGGAATTGAATGGATATTGGCACATTTGATGCAGGAGAATTGCTTCTGTGGCTTTGTAAAAGGGTCCCTTGCAGTGTTAATATTGATGGATTTATTCTGTACCTTTACTGATTGTGATTTATTTTTGTATGCTCTATGTTGTATATTATTTTTTACTTTTTACAGTGAAATGCAGCTTATAAACAAATACATCTAATCAATCGAGGTAGTGCAGCAATGTAGTGGTCTCAATACCAAGCTGCATGCAGGTCCTCTGGAAATCCGTCAGATCTTGCCTGGCCTTTGTTATTGATTCCGCTATACTTCTGGGTGATGGATTTCCACAGACCTTAATCGCCATAAATTTCTGCTAATCCCGCAATCAAATGGCCTTGTTATCATGCACATCACTAAGCAGCACTTAGTAGATTCCAAGAGAGAGTGACTTTAGCAAAGCTCTACCCCACAGACTTCACCTAAGACAGTGTCCTCAAGACAATATTTGTTCTTTTAAACACATCTTGTACATTCATCAAGGTACCTCCAGTCATCAGGCAAACGAGCTGCAAACTATTTTATTTTGTTTCCATCCGGGAGAGTTACATGTTGAATGTAGTCTCTTCTACCATTGCATCATATTCTACAACTTTTATGACATTCAGCATCTTTATGCTGTAATCCTGTTTATTTCCTTCGATAAATGGTTTGGTTCATTGATGCTAGAGTCTAGAATCTCCTGCTGACAATCACCATGGCAAATGGTAGAGCTAGCAAATTACAATGAAGTTTCCATGAAGCAGAAAATTGAACATGAATTCCAGCATAACTAATATACTGACCACGGAGACCATTTATAACAAGCAATCTTTCAGCTAGATTTTCTCACCTAATGTGCAGCTTTTATTTTGTGAAGCTGTTAGGATGCTAGGCATTTGAACACAAACTACATTCAAAACATGATTACATCTTAATATAATTCCTAAAGAGCAAGATAGCCCCATTGAATAAAAAATTCAGAGACAAGTGAACAGAAATGTAATTGAAAATGTTCAAAACATAACTGTGAAAGGGACGTTCTACTAATAGGTGATTTTAATATACCAGATATGTATTGAGGTATCCTTATTGTGAGATCTTCTAGAAGTAAGGTGATCCTAGATTCTCTAAAGGAAGAACTATTTCAGAAGTTTGTAATGGAAACTACTTGGGATGGGGCCATACTGGACTTAGTGCTTACAAATAGGAAGAATGTTTCTGATAATAATAATAATAATAATAACTTTATTCTTCTATACCGCCACAATCTTGCGACTTCTAGGCGGTTTACAATCAAGAGAGCTGAACATTCAGCGAAACACAATATGCAGATATACATATGAACTACAGATAGCATAGACTTTAAGAAATCAAGAGTATAGAAATACAATTTGCTTAGCAAGAGTATAAGATGTACATTTTGGTAGGTAGTGTCCGAGCGGACCTGCTTGGAATAAGCCGCATGTTTTAGAAAATAACAACGAAAAATACCGATATTATAAAGATAATAGATTATGTGTATCACAGTTTCGTGAGATTCAGGTGGATTGAGGAGGGGGGATAAAGGTAGTGGGTGGAGGGAAGAGGTAAGGGGGGGTAAAAGGTAGGGGTAGGGGTAGTAGGGACCATTTTTGGGGAGAGAGAGGGGAAAGCGGGTCAGTTGTTTAGGTATTTCAGGAACAGGTATGTTTTTAGGTGCTTCCTAAATTCCCCGTAGGTAGTGGGCGAAAGCAGTTGATCTAGGTCTTTACCCCATAGGGCTGCTTGGTGAGAGAGAAGGTGTTCGTGGTGTTTCTTTAGTTTGCAACCTCTAACCGGAGGAGAAATGGATTTTGAGTGTGAGTTTCTCTTGTGTTTGTTGTTGGAAAATGAGAAAAGGTCTGTTATGTATTTGGGGGCAAGTCCATAGAGTACTTTGAAGTAGATGCAAGCAAATTTAAACCTTACTCGTGCTTCCGTTGGCAGCCAGTGCAACTGCCGATAGTAAGGTGTCACGTGGTCATATTTCTTCAGCCCGAAGATAAGCCTGACCGCAGTATTTTGCATTATTTGAAGTCGTTTCATATTCTTTTGGGAGAGTGCTAGATAGGCGATGTTGCAGTAGTCGAGTTGACTCAGTACGAGGGATTGCACTAGGATTCTGAAGGTAGATGTATCGAAGTATGATTTAATGGATCTGAGTTTCCATAATGTAAGAAAACCCTTTCTGAATAGGGAGTCCACTTGTTCCTTCATAGTTAGGCTTTGGTCTAGAGTAACACCTAATATCTTTATGTTTGGCTGGATAGGGTAGTTGAGTTTGTTGATACATAGAGGAGTTTTATTGTCAAGTGGATGAGGGGAGGCAACAAAGAATTGTGTTTTTTCTGTGTTAAGTTTGAGCTTGAAATGTGTCATCCATTGTTCCATCTCATTTATGGCATCGGATGCTTTGGGAATGGTTTCGGAGATAGAGTTAGCGAATGGGATGATGATTGTAAAGTCGTCTGCAATATTCGTCCACAGTCATCCACAGTCATCCAGTGATGGTGATCCACAGTCATCCAGTGATGGTGTGGTTCAATATTGAGACAGATGTGGAGAGGGTTCATTCAAAAGTGAAGGATTTACACTTCCAAAAACTAACTTTGTTGAGATGGGGGAATTCCCTCAAGGAGTTATTTTTTGGATGGGAACATCTAGATAAAGGAGGAAGGAAAAAGAGGTAAGTCTTTATAAACTACAAGAGATCACAGAAAGAAAAAGACAGTTGATATCTAGAAAAGCAATGAAAAGTTGGTACATTAGTCAGGAGAGCAAAGATGGAAATAGAAAAAACAATAGGCAACATGGAAAAATAGGGTACAAGGTATTTGTACATATATTATAGATAGGAGGAAGTGCAAAAGTGGTATTGTGAGATTCATTTTGAGTCATTTTTGGCAGCGTTTCTTGGTGTGCAAGTCTCGGCGTGACAAACAGGCATTTGTTGTTATCTTCATTTTGCGGTATAATTTATATCTTATTTACCACGGACCCCTGACGAAGGAGTGTTGACCGAAATACGGACCATGTTGGGTCCTTTGGTTTGTAAAAAGGTTTTATATTACTGCATTTTAATTTTGGTACAATAAATTTTGCCTGTATCTTGTACATAGTCTGCAGTTTTCATTTGTTTTTCCTGTTGGTGGCTTTACTGCAGATTTGGTTGGATTTTTTCTTGTTGGAGATTCAAAGGTGAAGCAGAGGAATATGTAGAAGCTGAAAAGGACAGGGCAGAACTGCCAAGCAAATATTTCTGTTCTGTGTTCACAAATGAAGAGCTGAACACATAAGACAAACACCAATAGGAATGAAAGTATGGTATACCCTGAAAATTTTTCAGAGGACTGTCACTGGCTTTTACAAAGATGTGGTAGTGGTGAGGTAACTGTTCTGACGCTCATAGAATTCTTATGAGTGCTGGAGCATTTACCTTGCCAGCCTGCAGTAGAAACCTCTAACACAGCTTTGTAAAAGGAGCCCTATGTTTGGGAGGAGCTAGCTCAACTAAAGTTGGACAAAGTGATGGAAACAGATGGCATACATCCAAGGGTGCTGAAGAACTTAGGGAAGTTCTGATAACTCAAATGCCAGACCTTTGCAACACTTTTCTAGAGTTCGGATTGGTCCTGGAGGACTAGAGGAAGGCAGATGTGTTTTTCTGTAAAAGCAGAGAGCGAATATTGCAGATAGAGCAGCTTTTAAACTGAGATGTAGGGGAAAGCCAAGAGTTGCCCAAGAGCGGATGGTTCAGTGTGAGGTATCCTTGAAGGATATTATTGAGATAGGATATTTAGGGAGTCCCAGTAGAGAGGCTTCAATAATGGTGAAAAAAAAGCCAGGAGGGTTTAAGAGGAAGGCAGAGTAAAAGACTCAGTTTTTCCCTGTCTTCTCACCAGTCTGTAGTTACAATGAAAAAACACAATCTCAAGTGTCTGTATGCAAATGATAGAAGCTTAAAAAATAAAATAGGAGAGTTAGAGGGGCATAATAAAAAAATGTCTAAGTTCCCTTTTGGCTAAGGCCCTAAAGGTTGAAAATAGAAGCAGGGAAAATGTCCATTATAAAAAAAAAAACGTCCAAAAGGAAGTTATTTTTTAATAATGGCCTGCCTCTACATTCAGCTATTTAAACGCCCAGACCACCACTACGTCTACACTAAGAACATATAATCAACCAAAAAAAGCCTAAGTCCCAAACGCCCAACACAAGAGCTTTTAGGCAAAGGAGGAGCCAGTCCTTCGCCTAAAAGCTGGATACTGTAACCGGTATCTGTCAAAAACAACACCGGTTACAGAATCCCCCCCCCCCAACTATCAGGGCAGGAGGGAGCCCAAGCCCTCCTGGCTCGGCAACCCCCACCCCGCCAACTATGATCTGGGCAGGAGGGAGCCCAAAGTCTCCTTCCCATGTGACCCCCCTACCCTCCACCCCCACTAATATCTGGGCAGGAGGGTTCCCATGCCCTATTGCCCTCGGCGCACCCCCTTCCCACGATCGCCCCCCTGAACCCATGATTGGCCCCTACCCACAAACCCCGTGACCCCCTGCCGAACCCCCACCCCCAACCCCCTTCCCCATACCTGTAAATATGTTGGACGGATGGACGGGTCCCAAGCTCATCCATCTGACAGGCCCGCCATCTGTCGAATGGTGGGCCTTAGGGTCTGATTGGCCCAGGCGCCTCAAACTCCACCCACAGGTGGAGCCCGAGGTGCCTAGGCCAACCGGAATTGGCCCAGTAGCCTTAGGCCCACCAGTTAGCGGGGTTTGAGGTGCCTGGGCCAATCAGGCCTTAAGGCCCACCATTCAATGGATGGCAGGCCTGCCGGATGGACGGGCTTGGGACCCATCCATCCAGCCAATGTATTTACAGGTATAGGGAGGGGGATTGGGGGTGGTGTGGTCGAGGGGTTGGTGGGTGGGGGGCTGATCGGGGGTTCGGGGGCAATCATGGGAGGGGGAACCAAGGGCAGGAGGGCCTGGGATCCCTACTGCCTGGATCTTAGTGAGGGTGGGGGATAGGGGGGGTCACCTGGGCAGGAGGGCTTGGGCTCCCTCCTGCCCAGATCATAGTCGGTGGAGTGGGGGTCACCGGGCCAGGAAGACTTGGGCTCCCTCCTGGCCCAATCGTAATCGCCGGGGGAGTGTCGGCAGTCTCCTGGCCAGGAGGGCTTGGGCTACCTCCTGGCCCAATTGTAATCATTAGGGGGGGTGTCGGCAGTCACCGGGCAGGAGGAGTTGAGCTCTCTCCTGTCCGATCTTGGAGGGAGGGATGAGGCATCACAGCAGAAGATATTGGCTATCTCCCCCGCCGCGATGTGATCACCCCTCTACCCAAACTGCCACAAATCGCAGCTGGAGAGATTGGGCACCTCTCCTGCCACGGGTCGTGGCAGTTCATGTAGAGGGGCAATCGCATCACGGCAGGGGAGATGAGCCATCTCTCCTGCTGCGATGGTTGCTGTGGGTGGGTGGGTAGGGTGCCGGGCCGCTGAGCTGATCGCGCCAGCCGCCATCAGCTCAGCAGGCCTTTTTTCAGTACTTATGCCTGTTTTGACTTGGTCTAAGTCAAAACGTATAAGTGCCGACTAGGCAACCTGTCAAGATCTTTGGTTATACCTGCTGTACGCCTAGGTCTAGGTCGGCCCACCTCCCGCCCTTTCCCCTCCTCTAAAAATGTCTCTTTTCGCTCTATGCGTTTAGAGGCAGGGGAAAGGCCTAAGCTAAAACTAGCTTTGGTTATGGGTACTTGGACGATCAGGCTTTTTGATCATCCAAGTACCCATTTAGGCCACTTTTTAGACTTTTTTTTTTATTATTATGAGCCCCTTAGAATATATAGCACCAAATGATGACGTAGATATAATAGGCATTAGAGAATGACACGGTGACAAAATTCATCACCGTTCCCGTCCCCGCGGATAACCGCGGGAAACCATCTTCATGTCATTCTTTAAGGAGAGAGGGAAGAATCAGAGTATGAATGGCCACAACCACTGACCCACAAGCTTTGCTTTGAAAAATGCTGGTGTAGAAGGACTGAGGTTGAAATAGACACTAGAAAATGACATGGGATTATTTCCCACGGTTATCCGCGGGGACGGGAACGGTGACAAATTTTGTCACCGTGTCATTCTCTAATAGGCATCTCAGAGACCTGGTGGAAGGAGGCCAATCAATGGAACACCGTATTACCTTGAGTAGATCAAATTGCAGAGGATGTTGCGCTATATGTTAAAGAGGGAATTGAATTAAATCCAATAAACCTTCTGCATGACATAGATAGAAGTGTAGAATCCATATGGCTAGAAATTCCATGCGTGAAGGGAAAGAATATAAAAGTAGGTTTATACTACTGTCACCCGGGACAAAATGAGCAGACAGATGAAGAAATGTTTTCAGAGATTAGGAAAGCTGGAGAATTGGGCAACAGTATAATAATGGGTGATTTTCAATTACCCACTAATAATATTATACACCAAGCAGGATAGAAAATATCAAATAATCACACAATCATTCTACCCTCTTCTCTTGAGGAAGAAACACAAAGAAAAAAGCATTAAGGTGGAGAAAAAAGACCTCATATAACAGCATGGGACTTAGCATAACAGCAACTGCTGAAAGTAAGCAAGTTCAGTTTTCAATATAGGTCAGAAAAAAAACTCAAACTCCATGCAGAAAATATATCTCTTGTGTGTTTTTTCTATCAAAAGGCAAAGTTTGACAAAACTCACAAAATCAATAAATGTTCAATGAACTGAAGATCCAAGCAGCCAATAGCCAAAGGATTCAGATCTTTCTATTACTACAAATGAGCAAGAGTAAAGGATCATGTAACAAGTAGAGCAGTTCTTTGGGGAGATAACAATAAAGTGTCCAGGAACAGTTCAAAGCTATCCTCACCCATAGCTACAAAACTGTTCATAATACAATGTCCAGCCAAGCCAATAAAACGACAATAAATTAGTTGATACTTAGCTCAGTCATAGACAGTTCATACACGTCCTACTATCCCCCACGTTGCTCCAACACAATCTGTTTCATCTTCAGTTCAGGAACCTAATCATTAATCCCAACGGGAATACTCTGTTTCACAGTGTCGTATCATCAGGGGTGTTTAATAATCACACAGAAGTGCTCCTCAAACTGCTCTGAGCACGCCACGAGACGTCGCTCTTAAACCCTATCACCAAATGATGTCATCAGTCCTGCACTTCCTATAGGAACGCTTTCCACTCTATGGTATTGTTTAAACTACTAGGGGCCACAGACTATAAACAGAAGATTCATCTTTGTTCTTTCTGACTTAATACATGCCATGTATGCCCCCTACAGGCTGTAATACTTGTTCTAAAATGCGACATTGGAAAGATGATAAAATATGAACTTTTGCAACCAGTGCTCCTCCAGTGGCTCCATTAATTTTGCATCCGCCACATAATGTTGATGTTCAGTAAGGTGAATACACAATTGTCTTGAAGGTTGCCCAACATAATAGAGACTGCAGCGACACATGAGTAGGTAAACAACATTCATAGAGGTACAGGAGGTATTAGCTTACAAATAAAAGGTCTTATTAAGTCTAGCATCATAAAAGGTAGGTCCCACTAACATTATGGGGCAGGTGATTAAATTTGAGTGAGGTGATTAAATTTGTAGATGACACTAAACTGTTCAAAGTTGTTAAAATGCATGCGGATTGTGAAACATTGCAGGCAGACTTTAGAAAATTGGGAGTCCAAGTGGCAGATGAAATTTAATGTGGATAAATGCAAAGTGATGCATATTGGGAAGAATAACCCAAACCATAGTTACCAGATGCTAGGGTCCACCTTGGGGGTTAGCACCCAAGAAAAGGATCTGGGTGTCATTGTAGATAATACGATGAAACATTTCATCCAATGTGTGGCGGCAGCCAAAAAAGCAAACAGAATTCTAGGAATTATTTAAAAAGGGATGGTTAACAAGACTAAGAATGTTATAATGCCTCTGTATCGCACCATGGTGCGACCTCATCTGGAGTATTGCATTCATTTCTGGTCTCCTTATCTCAAGAAGGATATAGTGGCAGTAGAAAAGGTTCAAAGAAGAGCAACCATAAAGAGACGGCTGAGGAGAGATATGATTGAAGGCTTCAAAATCCTAAATGGAGTAGAACAGGTACAAGTGGATTGATTTTTCACTCTGTCAAAAATTACAAGGACTAGGGGGACACTCGATGAAGTTACAGGGAAATACTTTTAAAATCAATATATGTTGTTTTATTATTGTGTTTTGAAAAAAAATCAATAAAAACATTCTTGAACCAAAAAAATCAATAGTAGGAAAAAATTTTCACTCGGAGAATAATTAAGCTCTGGAATGCATTTCCAGAGGTTGTGCTAAGAGTGGAGAGCGTAGCTTTTTTAAAGAAAGGTTTGGACAATTTCCTGAAGGAACAGTCCATAGTCAGTTATTGAGAAAGACATGGGGGAAGCCACTGCTTGCCCTGGATTAGTAGCATGGAATATTGCTACTCCGTGGGTTTTGGCCAGGTACTAGTGACCTGGATTGGCCACCGTGAGAATGGGCTACTGGGCTTGATGGACCATTGGTCTGACCCAGTAAGGCTATTCTTATGTTTTTATTTTGTGAATTGTTTTGTTATTTTTTGTTAAATTTATTATCATATTCAATATGTAAATCACTCTGATGTAATGCTCACAGGGCAGTCTAACAAAAGTGCTGAAAAAAAAGTTGGGCCACAGCTTTGCATACGTCTTTCAGTGTTATATAAGTGATAAGTAGTAGTAGTAGTAGTAGCTTTGAGGCCTAATGCACCCTCAAAATATCCAGTTTTGTGATTGGCACTAACCAGTTAAGTGCTGCTGAAAATGACCAGTTCACCCCAAATGGACAATTAAACTAGCCAGGAGTTGTTTCCAGCCTATTAAAATGCTTTGAATAATGACCTAATAGAATAGTAACACTTGCATGGGAAAATCTACACTTATGTACACAAATGCAATATCCATGCTCAGTGCTATTTAACTTGTGCATGCAAGGGGACATACACATGGGTAGAGCATGGGAGAGGTATAGGTAGGGCTTTCACTTACAGTATGTGTATAACTTACAGAACACTGTACATTACAAGCTAAAATGCTGTATGCCTGCTGTTGATATTGTCTGAATGTGTCTCATTGTAGGTACATAGATAACATAAGAATAGCCTTACTGGATCAGTCCAATGGTCCATGTAGCCCAGTATTTGGTAAGGTAAAAGGGTAAGTATGTATGTTTTCACCCTAATTCCAATGTATTCAATAAATCATACAACAGTACATACATATGATTAATAAACAAATCCAAATATAATATCCCTCTCCCTCCCACCCCCCTTCCCTGGATGTGCAAATCAAACCGGAAATAAGGGAATAAACTATTTAATTAAGATTGATAAAATTGGTTAAGTTTAAACAACTTATTATTACCATTAGTTCAGAATTCATTTTCTCGTATTTATAAGACAAGCATAATGAATTCCACCAAAAAGTGTAATTTAATCTGTCAAAATTCTTCAAATTTTTAGTAACCATTTTCATGGGAACCCCAGTCATTATACCAAGTAATCTGCTTTTATATCTATCTAGTGGAGGTATAGGAGATAACAATTTCCTACAGATTACCACTTCATACGACAGTGGAACTGCAGTTTCCAGAATCAAATTAATATGTCCCCATATAGATTTCCAAAAGTTGAGTATCAAAGGACAATAGAAGAACAGATGATCCAGTGTCCCTATGTCTAGATGACAGTGTCAGCATCTATTAGATTTTGAACTATCTAACTTTTGTAATTTAACAGGGGTCCAAAAACTGTGCAACAAAAAAAATACCATGTTTGTCTCATAGATGCTGACGCTGTACATCTCATCCTCCAAGTCCAAATCCGTGGCCATTGAGTAGCAGAAATTTGTTGCTTTATCTCAGTGCTTCAAATGTCTCTTAGACTAGTTTTAGGTTTTTTATTCAAATATTCAGATATTAATTTATACCACTTGGCTGCCTGATGCCCTAGCAAATCTGTCCGGAAGCATAGGCCTGGCAAACCATACTGATTTTTTAAGTTGCACCAATCAGGGACCCCCCTTCTGAATGGCCTGCTTCAACTGCAACCACTTATATGTTTGAGATTTTGCAAAGCCGAGGGTTCTAAAGGAACTAAGGGTTCTAAAGGAACTAAGTCAGAAAATAGCGGGCGCAATCCAGCATGTTTGCAACCTATCCTTGAAAACTGGAGAGGTACCAGAGGACTGGAAACTGGCGAATGTCACACCTATCTTTAAGAAGGGATCGAGAGGTGACCCCGGGAACTACAGGCCGGTGAGCCTGACTTCAGTTATAGGGAAGATGGTGGAAGCAATGATCAAGGACAGCATTTGCGAGCACATTGAGAAAAATGGCCTACTGCGGACAAGCCAGCACGGATTCTGTAAGGGAAGGTCGTGCCTGACAAACCTTCTGTACTTCTTTGAGGGAATAAGCAGTCAGGTGGACAAAGGGGAACCCATAGACATCATTTACCTCGATTTTCAAAAGGCCTTTGACAAGGTGCCACATGAAAGGCTGCTTAGGAAGCTGTGGAACCACGGGGTGGGCGGGGATGTACACAGATGGATCAAGCACTGGCTGTCAGGTAGACTACAGAGGGTCGGAGTAAAGGGCCAATATTCTGACTGGCGGGGAGTCACGAGCGGTGTGCCGCAGGGATCGGTGCTGGGGCCGCTACTCTTCAACATATTTATCAATGACCTGGAAACGGAGGCAAAGTGTGAGGTTATAAAATTTGCAGACGATACCAAGCTCTGCGCCAGAGTTAGGACCAGGGAGGAGTGTGAGGAACTGCAAAGGGACCTCGATAAGCTGGAGGACTGGGCAAACAAATGGCAAATGCGCTTTAATGTAGATAAATGCAAGGTCATGCACATAGGGAAAAAGAACCCGTTGTTCGAGTATAAAATGGGGGGGAGATTGCTGGAAGACACCGGACTTGAGAGAGACTTGGGTGTGCTAGTGGATCCATCCATGAAACCATCCGCACAGTGTGCAGCAGCCTCGAAGAAAGCCAACAGGATGCTGGGCATCATCAAGAGGGGCATATCAACCAGGACGCGGGAAGTCATCATGCCGCTGTATCGAGCGATGGTGCGCCCACATCTGGAATACTGCGTTCAATATTGGTCGCCGCACCTCAAGAAGGACATGGCAGTTCTTGAGAGAGTCCAAAGGAGGGCAACGAAACTGGTAAGAGGGCTGGAAAACTTCCCATATGCTGAGAGGCTGGATAAACTGGGGCTCTTCTCTCTGGAAAAAAGGAGGTTCAGGGGGGATATGATAGAGACCTTCAAAATACTTAGGGGCATAGAGAGGGTGGACAGGGACAGGTTCTTCAGACTAAAAGGGACGACAGGTACAAGGGGGCACTCAGAGAAACTGAAGGGAGATAGGTTCAAATCAAATGCAAGGAAGTTTTTCTTCACCCAAAGGGTCATGGACAAATGGAATGCGCTCCCGGAGGAAGTGATCCGGCAGAGCACAGTACAGGGATTCAAACAGGGATTGGACAGATTCCTGAGGGAAAAGGGGATCGTGGGGTACTGAGGGAGGTGCTGGGGTGTTGCATAAGTATAGACAGCTCACCAGGTCGTGCAGGTGCAAGGCCGGAGGGTTAGGACATTGATGGGAAGATAGGACTTCGATGAGAAACCTAGGGGGCAAGGGGGCCCCTTCTGGTGATTAAGGCAGGTCATGACCTGTTGGGCCGCCGCGGGGGCGGACTGCTGGGCGGGATGGACCTCTGGTCTGACCCGGCAGAGGCACTACTTATGTTCTTATGTTATGTTCTTAATGTTGCAGTTGTGAAAAATCAAGCATTTTCCCATTTGTTAACACATCATCTAAAGCAGGGGTGTCCAACTTTTTTGCTTCCCTGGGCCGCATTGGCCCAAAAAAATGTTTCTGGGGCCACACAAACGCGCAAACGCTGCAGCAAGACAGAGGAGGGAGCTGGCAAGACGGTAAATACCCGGAGGCAGCAGAGGAAAACACTGCATCGCCCTCGACTGGGGCCGCACAAAATATTTCACGGGGCCGTAGGTTGGACACCCCTGATCTAAAGTATAAATTTAAAAAAAAAGAAAAAGAAACTTTTTACCCTCAAATGAGATATAGCATTTTGCAGGAAATTTTATTACAAATAATGTACCTAGAGCCAAAACCCTTGGTTTATAACCTAGGAATTATTTCCTTCTTTTCTAGGTCTCCTTATATAGATCAGGAGCCAAGCGAATAGTTGAGCCTTAAAAGACAAGGTCAATTACTTCACTGATTAAAGCCAATTAAAATGATAAAGTTAGGCAGCGGTAGGGCGCCTACCATTGCCTAACTTACAGCGCCATTTATATAAAATGGCCCTTTGTCTCTGCAAACCCCAAGTACCTCCTTTTTTATGTCAAGTGTCTGGGGTACTGTCCTTGCTCAGGTGCATTCTGCTTCTTGGGTTGATAAGCTCAAGAGTTGCATCACTCAAGTAGGCCATAGGCTTCCTCCTGGCTTCTCACTGGCCTTGACAAACTCAAGTCACAAATCATGCCCACTTCTAAGCCAAGCCTGCATTATGACATGTAATAAACTCTTGCAGGAGAGTTTTAGCCCTTTATTTGGCATTGTTGCTCAGAAGGAACATGCGTCTTCTATGGCTCTTACGGGAGATCTGCATCTCCAAATGCCTGTTACTTGGCACTGTTGCTCTCGTTCAGTATCAAGTTACATAAAGCAGCCGTTTTCACCATCTGCCCCCCGTAAAAGGGTTAACTAACTAGGGTCTGTATTAGATGAAAGAGTGCTCTAAAATCTAATTAAACAAAATAAATAAGCAAATTATAAGCATTTGGGCTTTTCCTTTCCTTTGGTAAGGTAAAAGGGTAAGTATGTAAGAACACTGTATGTTTGCTGCAGAGTTCAAGTAGGGGTCTGCTTCTCTGTAAAAATTTGCATAGATTTGCCATGGTTCATAATGAAATAAAAATAAATATCCACAAACGATTCTCTTTAAAATAAGAAATTTGCTGTACAATTTACCAAGAATCACAGAATTCTGCTCCATATTTATGAAACATGTTGGTAGAAATGGATTAAGTCATAAACTAATATTTTAAAGATAACTGCTCCATAAAAGATCAAGAGCTGATTTTGCATTTAAAAAAACAACCATATGTGTTTGAGAAACAAAAATTTAGAAGTTTACATATCCATAGATGGGGGAATTTAACTCTGGTATAAATGGTTTGGGGTCAAAGAAATCCAAATTCAATTAGACCTACTTGACCTTTCAGGGGGGCGTATGATCTACTTTGAACCTTTTATGTTTTCATGCCCATTAAAAACCATCAAAAAAGTCAGTGAATGTTATTTTTTCACATTTTCTTGCCCATATATGCATTGTGCATTCAGAGAACCCCATATCTTTTTTCTCCAGCCTACAGTTATTTTCCTATGTTCTTGTTTATAGAAATCCCTGAATTGTATTGTGGTTAATGGTGGCAAGACAGGGCCAGGGATCCAAAGCACATGATCTGGAAAAGAACTTCAGGAAAGCTGGGCTTAAATAGGGAAGTTTTTTTTTCTTAGTTAATCTCTGTCAGCCACCATGTGGGTTATTTGTTCCTTTCTGGGGGGTCTTTGATTGCTTAAGCATTTGTCTAGCCTACAGAAGTATCTGACACCTGTCTTTGCTTTTACAATGAGGATGTTTAAAGCTTAAACAATCTGTCTATTGTATTCCCAGGAAAAGGAAAAAGAACTTAATCACCTGTTATTGATATATTATCACTCAACTCCTGGCTTGGATACCAGACAATATGCACATCTTGCTGGTGATATACCTAATTCTGGAACCATCAGGGATCCTGAGGACTCTCCTGGGAAATTCTGTGAAACTAAAATAATAATCTTGTCTTGTCTATACAGTTAAGAAATCAGGAAATTCATAAGACAATATTTTAAAACTACACTGAACTTGCATTCTTAGAATAATTAAGTGCTAAAATCAGAACACATCTTGTGCTGAAATCCTAACATAAGCTGAACTAATCCATTTGCAAGAAAATGATCAAACTACATCAAGAAACCTAACATTTAGAAATACCATTGTTAATTAATGCTTCTGGAGGTGTTTAAAGGATGTGTCTCTGCATACTTTGAAATGTCTTAGTAATAAAGATGTCAGATTATATAGCCTACCATAGTAGTCACCGACACGTGACCCCAGGACCGCAAGCGGCCTTCAAAGTCCTCCATTGAAGCCCCCAAATAGTTGGCTAAAACGCTCTTCAAATCCTATAGATGTGTTAGTTTCAATCTCAGGTGTGGAATTTTTTTTAATGATGACAAAAATACAGTGAGTTAAAAAAATATACAGTGGTGCCTCACACAACGAACTTAATTCGTTCCAGGAGCAAGTTTGTTATGCGAAAAGTTCGTTATGTGAAACGTGTTTTCCCATAACAATACATGTAAAAAAAAATAATTCGTTCTGTAGCATAAAATATGCTAAGATGACATAAAAAAAGATAAATTTATCTTGTTAGAGCTGTTAGCATGATATAGAGGGGATATATGTGAAGGGGAGGGGAGACAGGGGTTTTGTTGATCCTTGCTGTGTATTATAATCACCCCCCACATACTCCCCAGTACCTTTTTTAATTCCTCCCATCTTTCCCAGCCAGTGGCGTACAGGCCAGAAGCGCAGAGATCAGGAGCAATTCCTCTGCACGCCTGTGTGGGCCCATGCCGATCTCCGAATGGCTGCAGTTAGTTCTTGTGAGTCCCGCGAGAGCTGACTGCAGCCATTCAGAGATCAGCGCAGGCCCAGGCGGCGGGGGGAGGTTTAAAAATATGCGGTGGCGGCGGGGGGAGGTTTAACAATATGCGGTGGCGGCGGGGGGAGGTTTAAAAATATGCGGTGGCGGCGGGGGGAGGTTTAACAATATGCGGTGGCGGCGGGGGGAGGTTTGCGATGCAGCTCGGGCGACTTCGTTGTGTGAAACGAAGTCCGTTGTACGAATCAAGACAAGAAGTTCGTTGTGCGCAGCGTTCGCTGTGCGAGGCGGCCGTTATGCGAGGCACCACTGTATATATATTCTTGAAGTGTTATAGAAGCAATATTAGCATTAATATTTAATGTTTAATACCCAGTCTGAACAAGCAGGTGAAGAAGGTTTACATAATTAGTGGTATGTGTAAGCTTGAAATCTTTTATCTTGATTGGAAGCTTCTATACACCTATTAATAACTGGGGAGTCAATTCAGAGTGGTTTTAAAGAACATCTGTAATGGATTTTAAATACAGATTCAGATGGATTCCACTGTGATTGTTGTCGGCCTCCTAGCTGCTTGGCTAGGGTACCGTATGAATTCTAACGGTTACTGATGCATTTGCATTATTACACTATTATATTTGAATACTGTGGGCTCCTTTTACTAAGGTGCGCTAGCGTTTTTAGCGCACGCACGAAATTACCGCACGCTAAACCGCGAGGTACACTTCTAGAATAACACCAGCTCAATGCTGACATTAAGGTCTAGTGCGCACGGCAATTTAGCGCATGCTATTCTGCGCGTTAAGGACCTAATGCACCTTAGTAAAAGGAGCCCTATATTTACACACATCCTAAATAATTCTAGCAAATAATGTATTATGTTCAAGTTTACAATTTAACCATTCTAAGTATACTATATTTACACACATCCTACATAGCTCTATCAACGTGTATTATAATCACCTATTTACTCTCATCCTAGATAATTCTAGTTACACTCATCTAATTTATTACAGTTCTGTTTACTATATTCATTTTATCTTAAACAATTCTGGAAAGATCTACTATGTGCATATATGTCATGACCCCGTATCGTGTTCCGGGGGGGGGGAGGGGGAGTAGCCTGCTATTTTCCTCTATGTTGCTTCCTCCCTCTGTCAACTTCATAGTTTCAGTTGAAGTAGTCTAAGAATAGGATAGTCTCCATCCCTTTCTTGAATTTTCCGGTGTCCTTTTCTAGTTTTAATTCCTTTGGTAGGGCGTTCCACCACATGGAGCCATTACAAAGAACATTCTTGCCCTGGTGCTTTTGTATTTGATGTCTTTGAAGGAGAGTATTTGTAGTAGAGCCTCTTGGCTTGAGCGTAGGGCATGTGGTGGTGTATGGTTATGTAATCTGGCTGCTAGCTATTCTGGTTCTGAGAGGTGAATGGTTTTGTCTGTCAGCAATAAGATCTTGAATTTCACCCTGCTTTCAATCGGGAGCCAGTGTAACTCTTTCAGTAGTGGGGTGGCACTCGTCTGTCATAAATATACATAAATAACATTTCAATTAATTTACAAAAATAAAAATTGACAGCACCAAATTACATAATCAGACTGACATATCAACATTAACATCATCAAACAACCTGCCATCCCAAAAGGATCAATTCAATGAGCATAACATGTAGTAGTTATAACAAAGCCGGTGAAATCATACTGTGTATTTCATACAACAGAACAAATGACATTTTAACAATTTCTTGAAAGCATTGATGTGTATTTGGATTTTCAAAAGGCATTTGACAAACTACCTCATGAAAGACTTCTGAGGAAATTAGTGAGTCATGGGCTAGGAGGTAATGTCCGATTATGGATTAAGAGCTGGTTGAAAGACAGAAACAGATAGTAGGGTTAAATGGTCAATATTCTCTTTTTTTCCCAATTCTTTATTCATTTTAAAACTAACAATAAGTGCAACATAATATAGAAACATTTTACACTTTAACATCACTTAATATTCAATGACATTGGGCTCCTTTTATCAAGCCATGATAGCGGGGTTAACGCACGTGACTTTTCATCACGAGTTAACCCCCGCACTGGCCTAAAATCTACTGCCTGCTCAAGGGAGGTGGTAGCGGCTAGCGCAGCTGGCGGTTTAGCGCATGGTATTATGCGCGTTAAACCGCTAGCGCGGCTTGATAAAAGGAGCCCATTGTTTTTCATATCAAATATATATATCAACCCCCTCATAACACCTCCAACAATATCCCTCTACCATAAATATTTTAAGGTATCCCCACCCCACCCACCCTGGATGTGTATTATTAAAAGGGAATAAATAATAATAATAACTCTTCACAAAATTTTGTTAATGGCTCCCAGACCTCTTGAAATCTCTTATAATGCCCCTGCTGAATGGCTATAACACGCTCCATTTTAAAAATATGGTATAAAGAGTTCCACCAGAATGCATATTTCAACCGGTCCCAATTTTTCCATTTCTTCATAATCAGTTGTATGGCAACCCCTGTCATAATGAATAGATGTTTATAATTGTTTGAAGATATTTGTCTTTTAGCTCTCATTGACATGCCAAATAGCACAGTATCATGTTAAAGCCACTGGATTTTCCAATAAATTATTCACTTGATTCCAAATGGATCTCCAAAATTAAGTATCAAGAGACATTAGAATATTCTCAATGAAGAAGGATAAATAGTGGGGTTCAAAGCATACAAAATCAAGCATGTAGAGAGAGATGAAAATCAATCAATAGCTCTCTCAAAAGAACATCAAAAGGGAAGGTTCATATTATTAAAGGAGGAAAAACCTCAGATCCCCATCTGCTGCCCAATACTTTCATGCAAAACAAACTTGAAAGGGAAACCACCTCATTGGCTGAAAAACCTTCTTCCTTCCAACATTTTTTATGTGCTGAAAATATTCATCTTAAAACACTGCAAGGGCCTGATTCTGTATAGGACGCCCGGTCTTGGCAGCTGTCTAAGTGGCATAAGAACATAAGAATTGCCGCTGCTGGGTCAGACCAGTGGTCCATCGTGCCAAGCAGTCCGCTCACGCGGCGGCCCTTAGGTCCAAGACCAGTGCCCTAACTGAGACTAGCCTTACCTGTGTATGTTCCGGTTCAGCAGGAACTTGTCTAACTTTGTCTTGAATCCATGGAGGGTGTTTTCCCCTAATAACAGCCTCTGGAAGAGCGTTCCAGTTTTCTACCACTCTCTGGGTGAAGAAGAACTTCCTTACGTTTGTATGGAATTTTTCCCCTTTTAACTTTAGAGAGTGCCCTCTCATTTTCTCCACCTTGGAGAGGGTGAACAACCTGTCTTTATCTACTAAGGGCTCCTTTTACTAAGCTGTGATAGCGTTTTTAGCGCACGCAGAATTTTAACGAACTAAACCCACACTACGCAGTTAGAACTAACTCCAGCTCAATGCTGGCATTAGCATCTAGCGCGTCCAGCAATTCTGCGTGCGCTAAAACCGCTATCGCAACTTAGTAAAAGGAGCCCTAAGTCTATTCCCTTCATTATCTTGAACGTTTCGATCATGTCCCCTCTCAGTCTCCTCTTTTCAAGGGAGAAGAGGCCCAGTTTCTCTAACCTCTCACTGTATGGCAACTCCTCCAGCCCCTTAACCATTTTGGTCACTCTTCTCTGGACTCTTTCGAGTAGCACTGTGTCCTTCATGTACGGTGACCAGTGCTTGATGCAGTACTCCAGGTGAGGGTGTACCATGGCCCGGTACAGCAGCATGATAACCCTCTCTGATCTGTTTGTGATCCCCTTCATAATCATTCCTAGCATTCTGTTTTCCCTTTTCGCCGCCACCACACATTGTATGGACGGCTTCATTGACTTGTCTCTTTCCTTGACATCATCGCCATCGCGGAAACATGGTGAAATGAGGAAAATGTCTGGGACACTGTGCTACCGGGATACAAGCTATACTGCAGAGACAGAATGGGTCAAAAAGGTGGGAGAATTGCCCTATACGTCAAAGAGGGAATTGAGTCTACCGGAGAGAGCACGCTGGAAATGAAAAATTAGAGTCTCTATAGGTCATAATTTTGGGAACAAATGGAATGGAAACAAAGATCGGCATCTACTACCGACCCCCAGGGCAGTCCAAAGAAATTGATGGAGAAATGACGGACAAGATTAAACGCAACTTCAAGGGAGGCAACGCAGTTATCGTGGGCGACTTCAATTATCTGGGGATAGACTGGAACCTAGGCACCTCCGGCTGTGGTAGGGAGTCCAAGTTCCTGGATGCTGTAGGCGATTGCTTCCTGGAACAACTTGTCAAGGAAAATATGAGAGGAAATGTGATTCTGGACTTAATTCTAAATGGACTACAAGGACCAGCGCAAGGTGTAGAAATTGAAGGGATGCTGGGAAGTAGTGATCACACTATGATCCACTTCAACCTGGATACGGGGGCGAAACATTTATCCAGAACGACAGCCACGGCACTGAACTTCCGAAAAGGGAATTACAAAGGGATGAGACTCATGGTGGGGAAGAAGATCAAGAAGAGGATAAGCACTATAAAAATGCTAGAGCAAGCATGGTCCCTTTTTAAAGGACACGGTCACCGAGGCGCAAAATCTATATATACCACGTATCAACAAGGGATCCAAGAGGAAAAAGAACAAGGAACTGGCGTGGCTCACTGTAGTGGTGAAGGAAGCGATCAGAGACAAGAAGACTCCATTTAAGGAATGGAAAATGTCAAAAACAGATGAAAACTGGAAAAAGCACAAACAACATCAAAGCAGGTGCCATAAGGCAGTAAGAGGGGCCAAAAGAGACTATGAGGAGAAAATAGCCAAGGAGGCAAAAAACCTCAAGCTGTTCTTTTTATATATTAAGGGGAAACAAGCCGTGAAGGAAGCGGTGGGGTCGTTGGATGACTATAGAATAAAGGAAGTGCTAAAGGAGGAACATGGGAGATACCTAGGGCCATTTAAGCTCGCCTAAGTTCGCTTCTGTGCAAAACCATGCCCATGCCAGCCTTGGGCGAGCTTAAGCATCCCTACGCATCTTCCTCAACCGAAACAGATGCCTATAGTGTAGGCAGCCTGCCTTGGGGTATTTTTTCTTTTAGAATACGTGCATCCCAATTGGCTGATTAGACAGCGGTAGAATGCCTACCACTGCCTACAATCGGGAAGCCATTTATAGAATTTGGCCCATAATATCTTCACATGAAAATTCTTTGTTGCATGTTAAGCTTTACCTCACAGACTTATTCTGTTGTACATATGGTATAATATATGATATATGATATGTGATAATGTTACATACACATTTAATATGTTGTTTTTGTATTTTATTATGTATGTAATGTGATCTGCCTCGTATAAAGGTGGAATATAAATAATAAGCTATAAACTATTTCTCTAATACAACCTGTATATGTTGGCAGAATCAACTATATTTGTATAATTATAATGGTACTTAAGACTGCATCTCTTAATGTTAAAGGGCTATGGTATCAAACAAAAAATATAAGATATTGAACTATTTGTAAAACCTAAGTTCAGACTTAATAATGCTACACGAAACTTATCTCAATGATCATGAATCAATGAAACTCAAAACTAATTGGTAATCTGATATCTTTTATATCTCATCCCCCTTCCCCAAACCATATCCCTTCTTCTCTCTGTCTTCCCTTCCTTTTTCTTTCTCCCCGCCATGGTTGAGCCTGCCTTTTAACACTCTCAAAGCAGGTGGGGGGCCGAGAGGGAGCCTGTATGGATGAGTAGGCCTTGAGGTGAGAGCAACCTCACACCAGCCCCCTCCAGAGCTTTCAGCTGGAATAGCCCTTCCGGAAATGAGGGAAAGGACGGCTTCTTTCCAAACGGTGTTGAGGAGGTGGCGAGGGCTCTGTGCATGTGCACTTCTTGGGGGCTGTAGTCCTTCGACGTTATTCAGCGAAAGACTACGATTCCTAGCGTGCCATGAATCTCAGAGGAACGCGGGCATCGAACCACTGAGGAGAGGAGCACATGGGTGACATGGGTAGGATGTGTGGCGGCTGAGACAAGTTTGCCAGAGGAGCTGAAATGACAAGCTCCTCCTTCCCCCATGAACTGCGGCGGCAGTGGAGACATCCCCACATGCACTGGAAGAAATCAGTTTGAAGAAAATGTGTCGGTAAGGCAAAACTGTTCACACACAAAAAAGTCGTCAGTTTATCCCATTCTGTGGTTTCTGTAAGTATTGTGGGGGGAGAGAAGCTGGTTCCCGGGGTGGACACACTCGATGATCGAGTCATCACTGTTTGCCAGTTAAAGTTTGCTCAACTGTTTTGCTTGTCTTGCAAAACGCTTGCAAACCGAGGTTTGACTGTATCTTGTTTGCTGTAAAATGTTGCAATTGAATGCTGGCTCTTGTTTCCAAAATCCACTGGTGGCAAAATGAATGTTTCAGTTATCTTATAATTGTCCAGCTCAACACAAGTCTGTGTTTCACTATCATAAGAAGAAAGTGTTTGTTGAGTGCAGATCATGGTAAACAACCCCTGATTCAGGCCAAGAGCCGAAACACTGGCAGTGTCAGGTCTTTTTAGTGAATAAAGAATCATCTGTCCCAGTTCTATTGGCGTGTACTCTTTTGTGGGTGTCATTACTATCTACACGTCATCAGGAGCTGAGATCAAAGGAGACTCTAAATACTCTCAAATACCTATAAATACACATTACAATTAATCATCTTTTCTTAAAACCTTCTATATAGTTAACAGTGACCAATATTTTTTCATAAGTTTTACCTTAATACATCATTTTGAAAATAAACAGAGGCCAAAGGCAGGATACAGATCACTATACTTTGGCACACTGTTCCTCTTGTTCATTGCTCTGGCAACAGAGTGTCTGTTGCTAACTGAAACCTACTGACCTTTAAACTGAAGAAGTTAATTGAAAGCCCCTGAACTTTATTATCTCAATTGACCTATTGTCCAGATCAGATGGAATACCATTCAATTTCCCTGTTTAAGCCTGCTGGTTCAGTAGTTCCCCATTGATAAATTAATCGTTCCTTTTATAACTGGATTTCAGATATGTTACCCCCATGAGTTAAATTAACCTGAATTAGTACTACAAATGTCAAGTCATCAATTCCATAATTTAATTGCCTCCAATGGGACATCAAAGGAACCACACAATTTCCTATCCTTAAATTGCTCAGATGTTGTGCAATATGTAATTTAACCTTGAATTTACTTTGCCCGATATACCATTTACCACAGGGGCATTGGATTTCATAAATAACTTGGCTTATTTCACAATCAGAATAGGTTCTAATGCAAAATGGTTTATCACTGTTAGGAATAATCACTTCTTTCACTACCATAGCATATTTGCAATAAACACAATGATTACAACAATAATGTCCTCATTGCTCACTTGATGTCACTTCTTTAATCTGATGATTTAATAAGATCTCAGACAAGTTTCTATTATGTGTATAAGCAAATCTAGGTTTATCTTGCAATTCAGGATATAAATTCAAACATACCAATGTTGGTGTATAGCTTGATGAATTTGCTATGCTTGTTTAGAATATGGTAATGCTAATTCTATAGAAAAGTATTTATAAATAATGTTAAGTGGATATTTGAATTATTTATAAAATATGGTGCAATGATTATGTACAAAGATTTGTTAAATAAATAAAACATTTTCTACACAGCTTTTTTGAGTAAAATATAATGAATATGCATGAGGCAGATTTGCATGCCTGTCACTTCTATTATATGCAAATCTGCCTCATGCATATTCATTAGGGATATCTTGAATACCCCACAGACTGGGGGGTCCCCTAGGACAGCTTTAAGAACCATTGACCTAAAATACATTGTTTATGTTTATTAAGATCTTTATATACCGCCTATACAGCCAAAAAGGATCAAATGCCAGTAAAATTAATCAAACCATATTATCAACCAAAATAGCCATAAAAATAATAGATAATCTTACTCATATACCTTGGTCAAAATCAAGATTAACACCTATTTAGAATAATGAAGTGATAAAAAAAATATATATATATATATATATATATTTTTTTTTTTTTTATTAAATGTTAAAGGAAAGGGGGAGTGGGAAGGGAATAAATTTATATATTTGATGTTATATTAGAAAGAAATTCAAGTGATGTATTTAATTTCAAATGTTTTATTATTTGTACACTTGATGTAAGATTAAAAATGAATAATGAATTTTTTTAAAAAAACAACAAGGATCTACAATCAATAGTTTGTTGTATGGCAATTGCATGGAAAATGGACCCAATCAATTAATTATTGACAACAAATGGATGACATAGAAATATAAGGAAAATATATGTTACTTGCTACTCAGTTTTACAGATGGATCCAATTGCATTATTGTCTTAAATTTACGAATAGATAGATAAATAGATATAGATTGTATACAGATATAGACAGATGTATACATATATTTGCTAATTTTATTCTTTACAATCGTCTTTGCCATTGTGCCTGAAACTGTCATCAGGCTCACTTGTCTAATATCCTGGGTTGCCTCTGGAACCTTGTTTAAAAATTGGTATTATATTGGCCACCCTCCAATCTTCAGATTGTAAAGATAGAACTAAAAGTGAAATTGCGATTTGCAGCCTATCAGTAGTATGGGATGTATATCATCTGGTCCAGGTGATTTGTGAGTTAGTTTGTCAATTTGTCCTACTATACACAGTGTTATCAATGCACAAATTAATTGTGCGGTTCAAGGTCTCTTACCTCAGAGAGTTTACAATCACTTAATGACAAACATGTGCCTCTAAAATGATAAGGCTACAATCAATCAAACACATTATTCCATTTATTATCATACTTTAGGTCTTGTTACATAAAGGCTTTCTCCCTCAAAAGCAAAGAACGGGAGAAAGCCGCTTTTAAATAGGTTTCTTAAATTTGCTGATTAGCCAAAGGCCTAGGGGACTTGATGAAGTTACAGGGAAATACTTTTAAAACCAATAGGAGGAAATTTTTTTTCACTCAGAGAATAGTTAAGCTCTGGAATTTTTTGCCAGAGGATATGGTAAGAGAGGATAGCGTAGCTGGTTTTAAGAAAGGTTTGGACAAGTTCCTGGAGGAAAAGTTTATAGTCTGTTATTGAGAAAGACATGGGGGAAGCCACTGCTTGTCCTGGATCGGTAGCATAGAATGTTGGTACTCTTTGGGTTTTGGCCAGGTACTAGTGACCTGGATTGGCCACAGTGAGAACAGGCTACTGGGTATTAAATCTGATCCAGGAAGGTATTCTTATGTTCTACAGCTGACTAGAAAAATTAACCAATTTACAGCTATTGTTAATATAAACTTAAAACTATTCCGTATTTTCATGTAACAATTCAGTTTTTCTTTCCAAAACAATTTACTGTATATTGCAAGCTTAGCAGGAAAACTTGTCTAAACTCCTGGACAGTCTTCTAAAAAGGGCATCCTAAGCCCCCCAAATATCCTTCTCACTATACCCTTTAACCTTATTGGAGTTCCTTTCTCTCTCAACTCTTGTAAACCGTGCCGAGCTCTACGATTGTGGAGATGATGCGGTATATAAACCTAAGGTTTAGTTTAGTTTAGTTTAGGACACATCCGGGTAAATCCGGACATCTGTAACCCTATACTTGCTGCGCTAAGAAAAATGGCTATTATGTCTGTAGCTGTCATAGAACCTGACATGTACTGTCACTTTCACCTCTTAGGGCAGTGGGAGGAGTCAGTGACCAATGAGAAATTAAGAGGGGCTAATGGCTTTATTCATCCAGTGAGTCATCTGCTTAGTTTGGGCACCTTTCTGTCATTTATTGATAAAAGGCCTAACCCAAACCATGCCATTTTTTTGCCCTGTATGTTTTTATAATGTTCCATTATTGTAGAAAAATGTCCAAATCATAGGCCCAACCTAGCCCCACTCAAAACATGGGCCCAACATGCTCTCTTGAGATTTTGACAAACTGTGAAGAAAGATTCTTAAAAATGTGTTTTGAAAATAGCGATTTGGATGTTTCTGCAATAAAACGTCCATCTGCCACTTTGTTCCATTTTTTTTTTTTTTTTTGGGGGGGGGGTACGTTTTTCTGTTTTGAATATGAGCCCTTATGTTTCCCAAGAAGATCTAAGTGATATATAATAAAGAGACACTATAAGCTTGAAACAGGAAGTGCCTGTTCTTACATTTTAAACTCTCCTGCATTGTCAGCACAAGAGCCAGATGATACCGCCCAAAGCACCTGGAGGAAAGGCACAAGTAATGTGGCATAGTAAAGGTAAGAGCGCTCGGGGCAGTGGTGCCCCCCCTCCCCACACACACATCCTCCTGTCCGCACCCCTGCTCCTTTCTGCCCCCCACTTCACACTCATGCTATCCCTTCTCTCCCCCCCCATACCTCTAAATCTTTGTCAGAGCGAGTGGCTTCTCCAGCACGCTCCTCACACCAGTGTTGGATTTCCCTCTGATGTCACTTCCGTGCCCTGTGACCCAGAAGTGATTCAGAGGGGAACCAGGCTGGTGTGAGCAACAGGCAGGAGAAGTTGCTCGCGCTAGCAAATATCTACAGAGGTGGGGGGGGATAGATGGCGCGAGCGGGGTGTAATATGGCAGGGTGGGGTGGAGAGGTGCACAGCACCTGGGGGTCCACACTCCCTGCCCTCCCCCCTTACTACGCTACTGCTTACCAGGTACTTGTGACCTGGGTTAGCCACTGTTGAAACAAGATACTGGGCTTGATGGACCTTTGATCTGTCCCATTATGACAACTCTTTATGTTCTTATGTGGTGCACTCACTTGCTTGTTTCTCTACTATACCAACAACTTAAATTCAGATCCCACATTGGGATTTCTGTGGTGTCACTGTCAATTCAGCTATCTACTTTTGTCTGGTAAATGAGTATCCAGTCTTGGTTGGGGGTAAAGAAGACTGGGGAAGCAAATGGCAAGCCACCCTACTAATTGCTGCATGGTGTGGCACCTGCATACAGGAGACTATTTTGATATTTAATTCCAACTCTCTTCACTTTTGTTTCTTTATTTATGTATATTTGATATATATGTAATATTTTATGGACTGTGCAGGCTTTTATATGCCATCATTTACTATGTTATATGAACACCAATGTGACATTCTTCTTACAGTGTGTAATGATTTGATGGAAGGAAACCATATTAGCATTCAATTAGTATCACTACTTGAAAACAACACACTAGTTGTAATAGCTGCAGCCGTTCAGTCACTACCTTGGGAGCTCTCAGAGTTTCAGGTGTTTTGGTGTTTTTTTTCTCAGTTTCTGCGAGTCTAATATAAAACTTGCAGTGGGAGGTTTCAGTGGCGTCCAGCTGTGACAGTCAAATAAATCAGACCAAAAAATGAATTAAAGACTTCGGCGGTTACTCATTCCAGAGTGAAATCAAACCTTAGATCCCTGCCTATGGCAAATCTTGAATTCTGTCTGCTGGGCCATTCTTTAATTTGGATTAGTATCTATAACCCTTGGGGATTAGTTTAGGCTTTAGGTAGGAATGACTTTTAATTAAAATTAGAGGGAGTAGATCAGCGAACTGTGACTTTGAGTGCTTGTGAACTAAAAGATAGTGAAACTGAATACCGGTCTTTTTCTTATTACTGATTTATATCGTATTAATATGGAGCTTTTCCTCTTAACAGTAGAATTTGTTTGTGTTCAAAGTACAACATTCCTCACATCATTTTGTGACTTATTTGACTTTAAGACTGCCAACTGGATCCAGATTTGCCCAGCAGGGTTGATCCAGGCCTGGGTTTACCCCATTACATGTAAGGATTTGTAGTTCTGATATTCCCATTGCATTTCCTAAGAAAAATTAAAGCAGGGCTCAAGTCTCTGCATGCAATGGGATAAACTCTGTCAGGCAAATCTGGATCCACTTGGCAATCTTTTTGACTCATTTTATATTGCTAATCTCAGCCTTTTGTGGACTTTTTTTTTATTTTCGGCCTGACAGTTTCAGTCTGCTCTTTTTGGGACTTACAGATCCTTTGAAATCAGTCTCTTTTAGAATATGGCACATGAGTCTTCAAATTTGGGGAGGTTTTCTTTACCCATCGTATATTCCTTCCTAACAGTGCTATGCCATCATCATACAACACTCTTTGACTATGATTTAAATGGTTTAACTATAGCCTCAATGAAATGATAATATTATAGTTATTTTTCTTATCCTTTTCTTATGTACTTTAGTTTTTAATTAGTTCTTCCTTCTCTTATGTTTTCTTCTATGTACTCTAGTCTTAATTAAATGTGAACTGAGTCGAGCTCCACTGGGAGATGACCCGGTATATAAAGCAAAGATTAGATTAGATTCCTCCAAGTTCCTGACCAATATGGTCCTTGAGACTGACCAATAGACAAGACCATAGGGCAAAAGCAAATAATTTCCTCCTCCTTAGGACTGCCAGTTCTTCCTTTGCAGAGTTCCCAGCAAGCCCAGGAAGTAGATTCATGGTTCATGGATTGAATCTATGTCTTCCACATAGCAATGCACAGACTGTCACTGAGTCAGATTGCTATGGGTGCATTTGTCCTAATAATTTTCTGCAAAGATGCTGAGTCACAACCCCCTCCTTTACAAAGTCACACTAGCATTTTTAGCACCAGCTGCAGTGCTAATGTAACCCAGAAAAAAATATATATTTAGAGCTATTTAAGGGGAGATTAGCCTGTCACTGTAGTTTTAAGAATTCAGAGCTGCACTTGTCACCCTTTGGAATTCTGGACAGCACAATCCTCTCTCCAGTTAGTCAGTTAAGTTGGGAGGTTGGTCTATTAGTAAAAAGAGTTTTATGTTTTTGCTCTTGTGAAATTTATCTTTTAAATGGTAAATCGTCACTTTGTTGATTTAAATAGTTGTGACAGTATTAGGATTAAGTTGGAAGGGTTTGTCTGCAAAGAGACAGTGGTGTATTTGAATTGTCTCTGGTGTTTTTGGTAACTTTAGAGTAATTTTTGTAAAGAACGTTTGGGGTAATTTATTAATTGATTTATTAAACTATTGATTGGGTCTGCGGTGACTATTAGCCCAAAGTTGTGTGAGAGAGAAAAATTTTATTTGGCTGCAGTATAACAGCTCATGTTTAAAATTACATATATTATGATAAGCAGATTTTTGTATTATTTTTATGGAATAATGTTTACAGTCACTCATCTATTTTAGTATAACTAATCTGTATTGTGCATATTTTACTTTGAATAAGTTAGGGTTGCATTTTGTTAGTCAGTATCTTTTACTGAATTGTGTTATTTTCTTTTATCAGACATTGTTATTTGGATCTGTATTTTAATTATTTGTTGTAATTATTATTGTGTAAACCGCCAAGAACTGATGGTTTGGTGGTATATAAAAATAAACTCTTATTATTATTAAAGGTAAAACTTGATAGTGGTCACTTTAGACCTGAGTGTTTCCTTTTTCATAATTTGGTCCGAGACTTAATATAATTTTTTTTTTTTTTTTTTTGCTGGACTAAGTTCCAAGTTTAACATACAATATATGATTCTCATTTGGTAACCCTTGGTTACATATGTTACAGAGAAAATAGAGAATCTTGGTGGGTTTTAAAAATAAAATTGTTTGGGTGGACTATAGCTTAGGGATTTTGATTATCTGGAGGGGGGTTACATATATAGTTTAACGACGTCTTACTGCACAAGATACTAGCCTTAATAGGTATCTTAGATCCTAGTTAGGGTTTTCCTTTATTGATTTATTATAAATTAGAATAGTATTAAAAAAAAAAAGTAGCTCAATCAACCGTTAGTCACCGCAAGCAAGGAGAAGAGGAGCATAAACAACTACTCACCTGATTACCTGGATCCATGGAATGAAAACTTCTAAAAGGCCTGTAAAAAAAGAAAATTACACACTAAGGCCCGGATTCTGTATAAGACGCCAAGGAGAGGCGTCCTATACAGAATCGGGCCTACACTAATCCCGATTCTGCAACTGATGTCCATGTTACAGGTGCCGGTTATAGAATCGGGTTAAAGTAGATGCGGCTGCTACACTTATCGCAGTAGGAGAGTGCCAAACCCCTCCTGCCGGAAGGCCTCAATCTCGCAGGAAAGAATTTCTTACATACCGTACAAGAGTGATTTCTTTAGGGGCAAGTTTTCAGTTAAGGTTTCCTTGTAAGTGTTTTATTTCCTATCAAGGGAATAAGTATATCTTTTTTGAACCGGCCCAATTGGGTTTCTTTTTGGAAAGTATAGGGCTTTCTACCGTAGCCCAGACTGAAACCATATAATGTGGTCATAAAATGTTAGGAATGATGTATGTTCGAGCTTATTTTTCTTTTATTATACATTTGGTTTAAATCCTTGACTCCCACAAGGAGGTTTCTTAAAGCTTTTTCTCCCCTTAACAGGTGGACTATATTTAAGAGATTCTCTTCCTTTTTTGTTGCATATTCATTTGTTTAATGATGAATTGGAAAAGATGTATTCAATATTTCTTGTACAATTTTGTATGTAATTATTTGAAAATTATAAATAAAAAAAAAAAAAAAAGAAAATTAGTCAGGTACATTTAAAGTGAATCCTAGAAATCACCGGAAGCCAGTGAAGTTTTGACAGAAGCGGAGAAACATGATCGAATTTGCTTTTTGTGAAGATCAACCTAGCCGCAGTGTTCTGGATCCGCTGAAGTCTTTGAAGATTTTTCTTGGTTAACCTGAAATCTCTCTTTATAAACAGGCTTCTATAGTATGTCATAAGGCTCCCTCCCCTTACACCACATACTATACCTCCCTTGCTTCCTCCCCCAATCACCACCCTTATATTCTTAACCACAACTCACCACTTAGTATAATAAATACAAGACAAGATATGATCTTTGCAGTTACAGCGCCCAGAATATGGAATTCCTTACCATCATTTATTAAGGAAGAAAAATCACTAAGTAAATTTAAAGGACTGTTAAACTGCTGGTTGTACAAGGATGCTTTTGAGACCTAATTATAGGAGTCTCTATTGATCTCATTCGTTGCTTAAACTCATTTGTCCTCTATCTTAGGCTCTGAAAAATTGAATTAAAATTTTTTATTTTTTTTTTAAAGTTCTTAATTTTCTATTATATTTTTATCAATACTTTTAAAATTTCTTACCCTCCGTTTGTATTTTCCTTTTATGCATCCTTTACTATAATTGTAGCTCTCCCTACTTCCCTTATGTATTGGTACGTCATGTCCGTGTTGGTGTTAGTTAATAATTAAGACCCTGTTTTAATTGTAAATAGCTTTGAATTGATGATATTGCGATACATCAAAATTTTAATAAAATTTGAAAACACAACCTCCCATAAAAATCTCACTACCCCTAACCATGACCCCCATATCATCCCTAAACAAAAAGAGAGATTGCCATGTATAGATCACCCCCACATTACACATATAGTTCCTCTCTCACCATGTCACAAGTTCCATAAACTCCTCCTCTGAGAAAAAGGAGAAAAAAAATTGTACCAGAAAGCAGCCAACTGTCCAACAACCACAACATAAACACAAGATATTCCCAACCATTAAATCTCAAAGTATAGAACTATCATCAGACAACATTGTCAGTCCATAAATCCAAAGGAAATTTTTTTTCAAGGCACCAATGGTACGATTCCTGACTTGCAGATACAGCAGCAATCAAGGAGAAAAATGAAACTCTGCAGTGCAATAGCTGACATTTTCATTCAATAGCAATGCATTGTAGGAAAACTAGGTTCCTCCCTCCCTTTCAGAATCACTGAGCTCTGGAACAACCTTACCTCCCCTCTTAGGAATCTGAGCTCCCTCCAACTCTTCCGTAAACATCTGAAGACCTGGTTATTCTCAAAAATGTAACCCTTCTTCTCTCTGGTTACTCTAGTCCTAAATTTTCTCTTCATTTTGTCTTTTCCCTCCACTGGAGTCCTTTCTACCCTAACTCTTGTTAACCGTGACGAGCTTTGCGAATGTAGAGATGATGTGGTATACAAATCTAAGGTTTAGTTTAGTTTAATTTAGTAAGGATCTTCACATGTCCAATATAGATTGTGTTGGTGTCTGAGGTAGAAATGCAAGGAAATTCTGTGCACCTTCTGGGTGAATGAATAGATGGGCCAACCTACACCTATTACCTGCAGCTTAGCGGGAAGGCAAACCTGGGCTTTAAAATGCTTGGAACAAATAGGGGCTGCTTCTGCTGCACCTGTAAAGAATAATCTTGAAAGTTCAGGATTTTGTAATTATGTTAATTCAAAGTGCATTCTCCACAAAGGGGTAAATTCTCTATTAGTACGTCTAACTTAGGCGTGCTTTAGATGTCCGGGAAACGGAAGTGCCAATTAACCGGTACTTAGGCGTGCGGTAGACGTCCCTACAACCTCGTCGCGTAAAATAGACGCAGGTTTCTGAAACGTCATTAAGACGTCTCCAATGGACCCGTGATAGACGTGGGTACGTTTTTTTTTTTTTTTTAATTATACTTTATTTATACTCTTTATTATCACACATTCAGCATTGTAAGTATAGGATGATGAAAAAGATAACTAGTTTCAAGTTTCAAGTTTAATTACATTTGATGAATCGCTTATTACAATATCTAAGCGATGTACAGTTTAAAAACCAACAGATTGTGGTAATACATATAATTACAATGGGCTAGACAATAGACAGACAATTTGGACAGACATGAATGAGTAGGAAAGAGGGGAAAAGTTACAATTATAATATTTGTTAAAATTTACATAAAAAGGAAAACACATTAGGTAAAAATGGGGTAAGGTAAGGTAGAAATTTGATTAAATTATTAGAAGAGTAAGAGAATTTAGAATAGATCTGTCATAAGTCAAATGCGTCTTGAAATAAATAAGTTTTTAAAAATTTTTTAAAAGAAGTAATGTCTTTTTCGTTTTTAATAAAATTTGGAAGGGCGTTCCACAATGCAGGGGCCACTACGGAGAACATATCATTTCGTCTTGTACCGATAATTCTCAACGAGGGGATTGAAAGCAAGTTCGATGAGGATGATCTTAGAGAGCGAGAGGAGTTGTATGGGACAATCATTTTTGATATAAATTGGGGTTCGTTAAAGATTAATGTTTTATAAACCAGAAATATAACTTTGAAAGTGATTCGATGAGAGATGGGAAGCCAATGTGATTTAATAAATAATGGGGTAGCATGGTCATATTTTTTTGCTTTGTGAATTAGTTTAATTGCAGTGTTTTGGATAATTTGGAGCCGTCTCTTTTCTTTCTGGGTTATGTTGATTAAAAGGGAATTACGGTAGTCTAGTTTTGAGATGATTAGGGAATGAACTAGAATATTAATTGATTTGGGATCTAAAAAGGAGGAAATTGAACGAAGAAGCCATAGTCTGTAAAAGCAAGATTTAACTATTTCGCTAATATGTCTATGAAATGAAAGATCTACGTCAATTATTACTCCAAGAATTTTCAATTGGGTTACAGATTCAAGAGGAGTATTGTCTAATATGAATGGTGTTTTTGAAGTTATGTTACCTTTCCAAGTAAAAAGCATTGTTTTTGATTTTTGAATATTCAGGGCTAGTTTATTATTGCTTAGCCAGTTTTTTATTAGTTCTAGTTTGTCATTGATAGTTTTTATTCTTCCGCGTTTTCTGGGTTGAGAGGGTGAATGAGTTGAATGTCATCTGCGTAGGAAAAAGCTGTAAAACCTAGTGACTGTGAGATAGTAATAAGAGGGGATAAAAAAATATTGAATAGAATGGAAGCTGTGGAACCACGGGGTGGGCGGGGATGTACACAGATGGATCAAGCACTGGCTGTCAGGTAGACTACAGAGGGTCGGAGTAAAGGGCCAATATTCTGACTGGCGGGGAGTCACGAGCGGTGTGCCGCAGGGATCGGTGCTGGGGCCGCTACTCTTCAACATATTTATCAATGACCTGGAAACGGAGGCAAAGTGTGAGGTTATAAAATTTGCAGATGATACCAAGCTCTGCGCCAGAGTTAGGACCAGGGAGGAGTGTGAGGAACTGCAAAGGGACCTCGATAAGCTGGAGGACTGGGCAAACAAATGGCAAATGCGCTTAACGTAGATAAATGCAAGGTCATGCACATAGGGAAAAAGAACCCGTTGTTCGAGTATAAAATGGGGGGGAGATTGCTGGAAGACACCGGACTTGAGAGAGACTTGGGTGTGCTAGTGGATCCATTCATGAAACCATCCGCACAGTGTGCAGCAGCCTCGAAGAAAGCCAACAGGATGCTGGGCATCATCAAGAGGGGCATATCAACCAGGACGCGGGAAGTCATCATGCCGCTGTATCGAGCGATGGTGCGCCCACATCTGGAATACTGCGTTCAATATTGGTCGCCGCACCTCAAGAAGGACATGGCAGTTCTTGAGAGAGTCCAAAGGAGGGCAACGAAACTGGTAAGAGGGCTGGAAAACTGCCCATATGCTGAGAGGCTGGATAAACTGGGGCTCTTCTCTCTGGAAAAGAGGAGGCTCAGGGGGGATATGATAGAGACCTTCAAAATACTTAGGGGCATAGAGAGGGTGGACAGGGACAGGTTCTTCAGACTAAAAGGGACGACAGGTACGAGGGGGCACTCAGAGAAACTGAAGGGAGATAGGTTCAAATCAAATGCAAGGAAGTTTTTCTTCACCCAAAGGGTCGTGGACAAATGGAATGCGCTCCCGGAGGAAGTGATCCGGCAGAGTACAGTACAGGGATTCAAACAAGGATTGGACAGATTCCTGAGGGAAAAGGGGATCGTGGGGTACTGAGGGAGGTGCTTGGGTGTTGCATAAGTATAGACAGCTCACCAGGTCGTGCAGGTGCAAGGCCGGAGGATTAGGACATTGTTGGGAAGATAGGACTTCGATGAGAAACCTAGGGGGCAAGGGGGCCCCTTCTGGTGATTAAGGCAGGTCATGACCTGTTGGGCCGCCACGGGGGCGGACTGCTGGGCGGGATGGACCTCTGGTCTGACCCGGCAGAGGCACTGCTTATGTTCTTATGTTCTTATGTAAGAGGAGATAGTATTGACCCTTGTGGTACTCCATATGATGAGGTGAAATTTGCAGAATAAACGTCATTAAATTTAACTCTAGAAATACAGTCTGATAGAAAAGAAGTTAACCAATTAAGAACTTGGCCTTCTATGCCTAAAGATTGCATTCGATCAAGGAGTCCGTGATCAATTGTGTCGAATGCAGCGGATAGGTCTAAAGAAAAAAGAGCTACGGATTTGTGGTGGTCGAGATAATAATGGATATTTGTTATGAGACCAATCATAGAGTGTTCCGTGCTGTGATGTTTGCGAAAGCCGGTTTGGTTAGGATGTAGTGCATTGGATGATTCAATGAATTCTGAAAGTTGTTCAAAGACAAGTTTTTCGGAGAGTTTCATTAAGAAAGGTAGGTTGGAAATGGGGCGGTAGTTGGATATGTCGCCTTGACTGGTTTTAAAGTTTTTTATAATTGGAGTAACGATAGAGGTTTTCCACGAGATGGGGACGGTTACAGAAGAAAAACTGTTTTGGATAAGGGAAAGAATAAAAGGACCGAAGTAATGAAAAAATTTCTTTAAATAGAATGGTGGAAAAAATTCTAAAGGAGAGCCTTTTAGATTGATTGATTTTAGATGTCCTTCGAGTTCCTTTAAGGATGGTATTCTGAGATTAGTACATTTGGCTGTTGGAATGAAAGTATTAGTGTTTGAATTTTCCAAAGCAGGTGAGATTGTTGTATTATTTTTGAAGTTTTGTCTAATCATAATGATCTTTTGGCAGAAATAATCAGCTAGTTCTTGTGCTGTTAGGGTAGATTTTTGAGTAGATAGATTCTTTTTTTTATCTGGATTAACAGATTTTAAAATATTAAATAAGACCGAAGTGTTTTTTGCTTTTTGAATCTTATTATTGTATTAGGATTTTTTCACCTGGATAATTTTATTTTTATAATGAATAGCTTTATCTTTAAATCTTTGGAGGTTAATAGGAGTTTTAGAGGAACGCCACTTCCTTTCTGAGGCCCGAAGTTGTGTTTTTAGTTGAGATAGTTCTTTAGAATACCATGGGTTATTATATTTTCGAGTGGATACTGTTTTAGTAATTAATGGTATTTTGGTATTTACAATGGATTCTAGGGTTGAGTTCCAGAATTGAAGTTGTTCTTCAATGGTTTTAAATTTTTGAATGTTTATGGAAGGACTGAAATATGGTGTAATATCAGAGTTCTCCAATTTGGAAAAGTCTCTGTATGAAAATGTTTTATTTTCTGTATGTAAATTTGGGGTAAAAAGTTCTGTAAAATAAAAATTTACAGAGATCAGATTATGATCAGACCATGGAACTGAAAGAATATTCGGAGCTGAGTGGGAGATTGATTGAGAAGTAGGTATCAAGATCATATCTAGTATGTGTTGAGCTTGGTGCGAGGGTTCATGGATTAATGTTTTCAGATTTAAATCTTTGAAAAGCTTTATAGTATCTGAGGTATTTGGGTTATTAACATTATCGAAATGAATATTGAAATCTCCCATTATGATTGGGCAATTGGCAGTTGAACAGAAGTCGAAAAGCAGATTATGAAATAGTGTTAATTTTGAGTATTCAATTGGAGGGGGGATGCATAATAAGAGAAGATCAATTTTTTGTTTTAGATTAATTTTAATATGAAGATATTCAATTATAGAGTTATTGATGGATTGATCTTGAGGTTTAATTAAGTTTTTTAGAAAAATTATGGCTAATCCTCCACCTTTACGGTTATGACGGTGGTTCCATATAAAATCATAATTAGGAGGGGCAACAAAAGGAAAGGTAGGCTTCTTCACCTTCGGAGAGCCAGGTTTCGGTGATACAAAGGATGTGTAAGTTTAGTTGGAGAATGGCGTCTTTTAAAAGGTGGTATTTGGATTTAAGAGATCTTGAGTTGATTAAGCCTAATTTTAGATTTAAAGATTTAGAAGTAATGAATGTTTGAAAGTATGATTTTGTACTGAGTCGTTTAATTGAGAGGTAAGGGTAGTTATTGGTAAAAGTGTGCATGGTGCTGATCTAGGGGATCTATAAATGGTAGGCCTATTATTTAATTGAACTGGGATGTTTTGGTGGTTCAAGTCCATGCTAGCATTTATCTTTATGGATATATTTAGGGAGTGTGAAAAGAGAAAAAGAAATGCCAAAAGTATGTAAGTAGCTCGCATACAATTGGATAAAAGAGGCATTGACAAAGTGTTGGAATGGAGGTCAATGAGGGCGCCCTCGGGAGGCGAACGAAGGAGCGAACTAAGGAGCAGGTCCTGCTCCTTTTGCGGCGGCAGAGGAGAGGAGAACAGATAAACTGATTGGGGGTGCTCTATGAGGACGCTGTAGAAAGAGCGCCCACTGTGAACCCTTGAAAAAGCCCTACTTGGGCGAAACGGGTCCCGTCAGGGACATGCTAGTATCTCTGCACTATGGAAGAAAAATAAATGAATGAATTACCTGATGCAACTGGTTTGTCTTACTTCTGAAAATATTAGAAGATGATGGAACACTTTAAATGTTAAAATCTACAACATATCAGAGGTAGCTGATCTCAGGCTTGAGATTCAGCAAGAGAATTGTTTATTTCCTCTTCTTGTAGAGTGAGGTGAAGTTTTGGATTTGTCAAGGATTGTGACGATCTGCAATGCGACATAACCATGCTCGAGAAATGGGCAGTGACATGGCAAATGAGGTTCAACATGGATAATGCATGTTGGTATAAAAAAAATCCCATACACGAATACAAGATGTCCGGGGCGGTACTTGGAGAGACCCCCCAGGAAAGAGCTTGGGAGTACTAGTCAACAAGTCGATGAAGCCGTCAATGTAATGGCGGTGGCGAAAAGAGCAAACAGAATGCTAGGAATGATTAAGAAAGGGATGACGAACAGATCGGAGAAGGTTATCATGTCGTTGTACCGGGCCCTGGTACGCCCTTACCTGGAATACTGCGTCCAGCACTGGTTGCCGTACATGAAGAAGGACACGGTACTACTCGAAAGGGTCCAGAGAAGAGCGACTAAAATCGTTAAGGGGTTGGAGGAGTTGTCGAACAGGGAGAGTTTAGAGAAGCTGGGCCTATTATCCCTTGAAAAGAGGAGACTGAGAGGGAACATGATTGAAACATTCAAGATAATGAAGGTAATAGACTTAGTAGATAAAACAGGTTGTTCACCCTCTCCAAGGTAGAGAGAACGAGAGGGCACTCTCTAAAATTAAAAGGGGATAGAGAACTGGAATGTTCTTCCGGAATCTGTTATAGGGGAAAACACCCTCCAGGGATTCAAGACAAGGTTGGACATGTTCCTGCTGAACCAGAATGAACGCAGGCAGAGCTGGTCTCGGATATGCCATTGGTCTTTGACCTGGGGGCCGCCGCGTGAGTGGACTGCTGAGCGCGATAGTCTGACCCAGCAGCAGCAAATTCTTATGTTCTATGTTCTTCTTAATATAATCTGGCCTTGAACTGAATAGGTAAAGGTGGAAGATCAAACCTGATTAACATAACAAACATAACTTTCGTTCATTTCATATCATTGAAACGAAAATGTCAAAAATAGTGTGGAAAAACTTGTTTCATGGCTCTATATCGTTCTCTTCTTGGCTGAGCTGAGAACTTTCCAGTGGCCTCTCATACTGAAAAAATGGGTTATTTTACCACAAAGTACAACTTCTGGTAAAATAACTGGTCTTAACAATAGCACATGTTAATGAATCCCCTCCCCCCCCCCTTTAATTTCATTTTTCAGATTTTTTTAAAATAAGGAAATGATATTACGTTAGGTGTTAAAATACAAATAATATTAAATCACACTCCCTTTGTGTGACTTTTTCTAGTCTGTACAATTTCTTTTTTCTTTCAGTCACATACATACTCAAGTAGGTTGCTATTTGGCTAAGTGCACAAGAGGAACCTTTCTTTTCAGTATAACGTGGAAATATCTTTGAAATAAACTTTGAAATGCCATAAATACCACTGAGAAGTTTATTCAATAGTGTGTGGTGACTGTTTTGCATCAAATAGCTAAGCAGTAGGCAGAGGTTAGAAAAAACCTAGATATGTTTTGCAGTTTCTCATAGTACCATGCACCAGTATCATGGAGGATATGAAGTGGTGTGTAAAGTTCTGAGATATTACAGATTTGTTTATAATATTAATAGCAGGGTTCATTTTATTTACTCTCCCTCACTTAGAAGTCGTTTTGTAGAAGCTGAAGCTACATTGAGGGAGACTGAATTATTGGTTTCCTCACACATTTAAGATGCTACCCTAAAAGGTTTCTTGCCGAGCAGTAAAGGAAGAAGAGACCGGTCTGCATTTTTACTGGTTGAAATACTAGATTATGATCGAACGTTTTAAGGGAACAATTTTCTTTCCAAGGATTTTTCTGAAAGCTAAAGATCAGAAAAATAAAATTATATTGACTGCCATGACGTGGCAATCTCATCTAAATAAAACTGATGATAAAGAGCAACTATAGAGATCAGTCCAAACAAACTTCTGTTTTCTGTTTCTTTCTTGGCTCAATATGGAAGTGAGAAATATGTATCAGCAGTAGAGTGAAAGTCACTTGAGCAAGGCATACTGAAAATAAAAACTGCAGAACCAAAGTAATGATAGAAAAATCAACTTGAGGAGGTCACAAATTATGAGTCAAATTTAAAAACTCATTCCAGCATATACTATCCCCCTCTTCTACAAAGCCACATAGCGGCTGCCATGTGGTAACGGCCCCAAAGCTCACACAGATTTAATACAATCCATCTCCCCACAAGGGAGGAGAAACCAAGCCACACAAATAGGCAAGATAAACAGAAACAGCGTATGTGTATTACACCCCCTCTGCACACCAATTTTTTAACATAAATGTGCAATCAAACATGCCAGCCCTGCACAAAATCCCACTGTCCAAGGGCATAGCCAAATGTCACCTCACACATTCAGCCAAGCACCCCCCCCCCACCAACCAACCAACCAACCAGCTAACCTACAATCACTCACGGTGGCCAATCTAGGTCACTAGTGCTACGCAGGTCACTAGTAAAACACAAAGAGTAGCAACATTCCATGGTACCAATACAGGACAAGCAGTGGCTTCCCCCATATCTTTCTCAATAACAGACTATGGGCTTTTCCTCCAGGAAATTGTCCAAATCTTTCTTAAAACCAACTACGCTATCTGCTCTTACCACAACCTCTGGCAATGTGTTCCAGAGATTAACTATTCTCTACGTGAAAAAAAAAAAATGTCCTCCTATTGGTTTTAAAAGTATTTCCCTGTAACTTTATCGAGTGTCTCCTTGTCTTTGTAATTTTTGACGGAGTGAAAAATTGATCCACTTATACCTGTTCTGCTCCATTCAGGACTTTGTAGACTTCAGCTGTCTCTTTTCGAAGCAGAAGAGCCCTAACCTTTTAAGTTTTTCCTCATACGAGAGGAGTTCCAACCCCTTTAATAATAACTTTATTTTTTTATACCGCCATAACCAAAAGTTCTAGGTGGTTTACAGTAGAGCTGGACAATCAGCGAAATACAATAATACAGTAAAAAATACAAATATTTGTAAAATAGCATTTCTTTTTTTTTTTTTAATCTTTATTCATTTTTTAAAACTCACAATAAGTATAACATAAAATACAATCATTTTATACTTTAAAACATTACTTATTATGTCATCAAATTATAGCTCTCATCAAATATCTCCCCTCCCTTCTACCCAACAATAAATCATAAGCAAAAGAAATCTTAAAATATTCCCACCCATCCTCGACGTGTATGAACAAAAGGGAATTAATATTTATTCTATGCAGTAATTTAAATCTTTACAATATCTTGTTAATGGCTCCCAAATATCCGGAAATTTCTTAAAAATTTCCCTGCTGCATGGCAATTATCCTTTCCATTTCGAAAATGTGACACAAAGGGCTCCTTTTACAAAGGCGCGCTAGCAGTGTAAGGCGCATAATAGCGCGCGCTAAACCGTGGGCCATGCTAGCCGCTACCGCCTCCTCTTTGTGTCTTCAGTGCTTATCTGGTCACTGTGGATATCTTTTGGGCACTTAGGCCTAAGTCACAAAGGCCTAAGTCACAAAGTACAAGTTCCATCCAGTCAGCCTCGTTAAACTTTTGGTTATACTTGCAGTACGACTAAGTTTATATCAGCCCAAAACCTGCCCAAATCCCGCCCTCACCACTGCTCCTAAAATGACCTTTTTAGCTCTGGTCATACAACAACACTGAAAAGGTCTAAGTCGTTGTTAGATATGTCTAAAACCCGGTTTGAGTATCGTCACTTGGACGACTTGTCTTACTGATCCGTCCAAGTGCCAATTTAGGCCGGTTTTTAGACGATCTTCCGTTTCGATTATGAGCCCCATAGGCTTTAACCTATATAACATTTGCAATTGCATATATCCAACCTGTATTGTTTTTAATACTTGTTTTCCCATAGTCAAACAACTATCCAAACACAATCCTAATACTGTTATCTCTTTTTTTACTTCCAATCGCTCCATCAAAGAAACACTTTCTATCTCAAAGTTATCCCACTGACTTATCACAATCATCACGTCCGTCTTGATCACATTTAATTTCAAGTCATGTTCATCCATCCACTTCACAATACCTTCCATATACTTTCGCAAACATCTCTCAGTAGCTTGAACATCACATATTGGGAAAAAAAAATCATTGGCATATAGCTGATACTGTAACCCCATGAGCGTAGGGAGCAGCACGGAGCATTCATCGCAGCTCCCTGCGCTAATAACTGCTATCACGGTTTAGTAAAATGGGGAGAGGGGGTTAGTTAGGCATGCTTAGGGCAAATTCTATAAATTACATTGCATTAGTGACTTCTATTCCGCCAGTACCTTGCAGTTCTAGGCAGATTACAAAAGAAGATAACTGGACATTTCCAGGAAAATTAAAAATTAGGGTGCTGTTTACATGGTTGAGACTTTGAAAGGAAATCTACAAGAGTGGGGACAGACATGGAGATGTGTTATGATTTCTTGATAAATTTTTTGAACAGGGTTTTGATTTCTTTTCGAAATGATTTGAAGTTGGTCGTTGTTTATCAAGAAATCATAACACATCTCCATGTCTAGCCCCACTCTTGTAAATTACCTCCGGCGTGCTCCTGGCAATGCCTCCTTTTCAGATCCACAAAAATGAAGTTGTGAGCCTTGTTTTACAGAATAGCATGCGACGAGATGCACGCAAAAATATTTTGGAATGGCAAATATTGTTATTAGCACCTTTTTATTGATGTTCTGGGGCTCATAATTCAATTTATTTGCGTATGCATCTGTGATATGCATGCAAAGTTATGCACCATTTTTTGAGCACTATATATACAATCCATCAAAGTAAATGCTGCAGTTTCTGAGCACCTACATGTACGTGCGTGTCTGCACTGCAGTAATTTTTTAAGGACCTACTTGAGCATATATAACACTGTTCTAAACTCTCAAACTGCTTATAAACTGCTATGTGCCTAGATGTGCTGTGAAAGAAGTAGCTGTTTGATTTGTGCATTTTAAATGAAATGGAAAAGCACATAAACAGAAAGAAAGAAAAGATTTTAAAAAAACATATTTTCACTGCAAACCCTCTAACAAAGCTACGAACTACAAACGTGATTCACAAGATTCATCTTATAAGCAGGCTGCTCAGGATAATTCCAGCTCCTTGTGACTTTAGGTAAGTCACTTATCCCTATCCCCCTTTTATGAAGCCGAATTAGGGGGTTCTTTTAATGCAGTGGTTCCCAAACCTGTCCTGGGGGACCCCCAGCCAGTCAGGTTTTCAAGATATCCCTAATGAATATGCATGAGAGAGATTTGCATATAATGGAAGTGAAAGGTATACAAATCTCTCTCATGCATATTCATTAGGGATATCTTGAAAACCTGACTGGCTGGGGGTCCTCCAGGACAGGTTTGGGAACCACTGTTTTAATGCAAGCCGCTGCAGTAACAGCTCCAAAGCTTAAAGAATTCCTATGAGTGTTGGAGCGTTTAATACAACCCTAACACAGCTTCATAAAAGGGAGAAGATAATTAATCCTTCATTGGCCCAGGTACAAAATATATACCTGTACATACAATATGTAAATTGCTTTGATTGTAACCATGAAAAGGCAGGATATCAAATCCTATTCCCTTTCCCTTAAAATATAATAGTTCATCTTTAACCTGAGATTCTTTGAAGGGATACACTTTTTTGTGTGCAATGTGAATTCATCAAGTTTACGAGTGTGGCATTTTTGGGGGATTGAGGTTATGGAAAAAGGAAGAACTGTGCCAAAGCTTCTGAGAAAGTGGTGGAAACAGATCGCGGGCATTCTGCCCTTGGGAACTGGGCCTCAGTAGTGTAGTTGGGCAGACCAGATATGAAGGAACCAATACAGTGGCAAAGCCAGGGATGAAAGAACTACAGACAAGTATAAGTTGGAATGATCCAAGGCAAGGGGAAGGGAGCTAGAGGGATAAATGAGAGTCCAAGGAATGCCAAAATAAAGCAAAGTAAGCCAGAACAGATTGGGAAGGTATGCAGCAGCATGTCTTTGGTAATACTTTCCTTTATAAATTTGTAGAAGGGACGATGGGATACTTACATTGCATACTGAATGAATGGTACGCATCAATTTGGCTTCTGCACTTGGGTCAACCTGTTCAGTATAAAAGAAAAAAGAAAAGAAAAATTGCTGAAGAAGAGGAGACAGGGCTGTTTAGAATAAAAAAAAATTATGCAAAACTGTTCATGTGTCTCTGTCTTTATTTCTGTGTACATAGTGCACATGCATTTGAATTGAGGTGTTTTTGAGGCACAGCTGAATGCTGGTATGCACTCTTTTTCTTTCAAGAGCTTGGACTAAGAAATAAAAAGGAAATAAAAGAGCTCAAGCAATATCCTCATGTGGATAATATGAGGAAGGGCCTAGTGATGCTTGAGGAATGATACGGAATTTGGCAGCTAAGATTTAATGCTATAAAATGCAAGGTCATGCATTTGAGTTGCAATAACCAGAAGGAGCACGAAAGAGGAGCGCGACTTGGGTATGATAGTAGGTGATGATCTTAAGGTGGTCAAACAGGTTGAAAAAGTGACGGCAAAAGCTAGAGGGATACTTGGGTGTATACGGAGAGGAATGGTCAATAGGTAAAGAGATATTGATGCCCTTGTATAAGACTGGTGAAACCTCCTTTAGAATATTGTGTACAATTCTGGAGACTAAATCTTCAAAAAGATGTAAGGATGGAGTTGGTTCAGAGGAAGGCTACTAAAATGGTCAATGATCATTGTCACAAGACATATGGTGACAGACTTGGTGACAGACTTAAGATCTCTATATGTATATTGTGGAAGAAAGACAAGAGGGGGAGATATGATAGAGATGTTTAAATACCTACGTGATGTAAATGTATATGAGTCGAGTCTCTTTCATTTGAAAGTTCTGGAATGAGAGGGCATAGGATGAGGTTAGCAGGTGATAAGCTCAGGAGTAATCTAAGGAAATATTTTTTTTACAGAGAGGGTGGTAGATGCATGGTACAGTCTCCCAGAAGAGGTGGTGGAAACAGAGACTGTGTCTGAATTCAAGAGGGCCAAACAGAATTCCACCAGAAACAATAATTAAGACCACTCCAATTTTTCCAATTATAAGTGATCTATTGAAAGGCAATCCCAATTAAAATTAACAACAATTTGTTATTATTAGATAATATTTGTTTCTTCGCTCTCATTTCTATACCAAATAAAACTGTGTCATAAGATAATGCCACATGATTTTCTAAATGTCGTTAGCTGTTCAAAAAGGGAATTATAGCAAATTTAAGGATGTGTGGAGGCCATTGATGGATTTTTGTAAAGATTAAAAATTATTCTTCCCTGAATTAAAAATTTTAAGGAAATAGGGGAGGGAGGAGGGGCGGGTATTTTTTGATTATAATAGAATGAATATATTTTTCATAATTATATAAGGAAGGGGGATATTATTATATTTTATAAGGGTTATTTATAAGATGTCAAGTGTATTTGAAAGTGAAATTGATATTTGTATTTATTGTACTTGATTTAAGATATGAAATGAATAAAGTATTTAAAAAAAAAAAAGAATTCAAGAGGGATAGGCACGTGGGATCTCTCAGAGAGAGAAAGAGATAATGGCTCATCTAGTCTACCCATCCGCATTAACCATATGGCCTTTGTCTGCCATCATGTTTCTATGTTAGGCAGACTAGGTAGATCATATGGTATTTTTCTGCCTTCATTTTTCTCTGTTTTCTATCTAAATTTGTTATCACAAAAAAAAAAACAACTCTGGTAAAAATCTATGTTTTAGAAAGCAAATTGATTGGAGTGGCAACCAGAAATAGGTGAGCTCAAGAAGTCAAAAGCAAATGTGGTACAACAGTGGGAGAAATAATAAAATAAACCATCTTAGAAAATAACTTATCAGCAAGAAAGTGGAAAGGGAGCCCAGGCAAAAAAAACAAAAACTATGCAGTGGGAGCTTGAGTCAATAAATTATAGCTGCAAAGCAATGAGCACAAATGCTCACAGTGTAAGCAACAAAGTGCAGGACCTGCAAGCCTAAGGCAGACTTAGATTTTGTTGCTATCATAGAGGCATGGTGCAGTGACTCTCAATAGGACAAAACAAACCAGACTATAATCTTTCTAGGTAAAATACATATGGCCGAAAAGGTAGAGAATTAACACTGTATGTGAAAAACAATATAGCAGCAGCTGAAGTAAAGGACAACTAGGGAAAGGAGGAAACGATGTGGATTATCTAGGAGAAAGAAGATGTTTGCTTCTAATATACATATTTAGAGGTTTCTACTAAAGGAGGAAAAAGACTTCAAGGGGCTCATAATCGAAAGAGAAAAACGTCCAAAAACCGGCCTAAGTCGGCACTTGGACGAACATTGTCAAAATACGTCTGTGTCGATAATGAAAACGGGTTTTGGACGTATTTCTAAACGACCTAGGTCTTCATAGTGCCACTGAATGACCAAAGCTAAACAAGGCGTTTCAGGAGGAATGTCGAGGGTGGGAGTTGAGCAGGACGTGGGCCGGCTTAGACTTAGTCGTACAGCATGTATAACCGAAAATTTTACAACAGAGCCTAGATGGAACTTGGACGTTGTGACTTAAACCATGTAAAACATGGTCTAAGGCACAAAAACCCACCTAAAGTCACCAGATAAGCACTGCAAACACATAAAACAGAAACCCCCCCCCCACTACCCCAGTGATCACCAAACCCCCCACCCCCATAAAAATCTCATTTATGAGATATTGTCGAAGCACTGATAAAAGAAAACATCGATGAACATTTTGAAAGAAACAAATTTCTGATAACCACCAACATGGTTTCTGCAAGGGGAGACTGTGCCTAACGAACTTATTGCACTTCTTCGTAGGAATTAACAAATGGATGGACAAAGGAGACCCCATAGACATCATATATCTAGATTTCCAAAAAGCCTTTGACAAGGTGCCCCATGAAAGCCTACTCCGGAAATTGAAGAACCATGGGGTGGATGGAAACGTATATAGATGGATCAGAAACTGGTTGGCGGGTAGGAGTGAAGGGCCACTACTCGGACTGGAGGAGGGTAACGAGTGGGGCTCGGTGCTCGGGCCACTGCTATTTAATATATTCATAAATGATCTAGAATCAGGGACGAAGTGTGAGATAATAAAATTTGCAGACAACACCAAACTATTTAGTGGAGCTCGGACTAAAGAGGACTGCGAAGAATTGCAAAGGGACTTGAACAAACTAGGAGAACAGGCGAAGAGATGGCAGATAAAGTTCAATGTTGAGAAATGTAAAATATTACATGTGGGAAGCAGAAACCCGAGGTACAACTATACGATGGGAGGGATGTTAGTGAAAGAGAGTACCCAAGAAAGGGACTTGGGGGTAATGGTGGACATGACAATGAAGCCGATGGCACAGTGCACAGCAGCCGCTAAGAGAGTGAATAGAATGCTAGGTATAATCAAGAAGGGCATCACTACCAGAACAAAAGAAGTTATCCTGCCGTTGTATTGGGCGATGGTGCCCGCATCTGGAGTACTGCGTCCAATATTGGTCGCCGTACCTTAGGAAAGACATGGCATTACTAGAGAGGGTTCAGAGAAGAATGACACGACTGATAAAAGGTATGGAAAACCTTTCATACGCTGAGAGATTGAAGAAACTGGGACTCTTTTCCCTGGAGACTTAGAGGGTATATGATAGAGACTTACAAGATCTTGAAGGGCATAGAGAGAGTAGAGAGGGACAGATTCTTCAAACTTTCAAAAAATAAAAGAACAAGAGGGCATTCGGAGAAGTTGAAAGGGGACAGATTCAAAACCAATGCTAGGAAGTTCTTCTTTATCCAACGTGTGATAGACACCTGGAATGCGCTTCCAGAGGACGTAATAGGGCAGAGTATGGTACTGGGGTTCAAGAAAGGATTGGAAAATTTCCTGCTGGAAAAGGGGATAGAAGGGTATACCTTCCATATACTTTCGCAAACATCTCTCAGTAGCTTGAACATCACATATTGGGAAAAAAAAATCATTGGCATATAGCTGATACTGTAACCCCATGAGCGTAGGGAGCAGCACGGAGCATTCATCGCAGCTCCCTGCGCTAATAACTGCTATCACGGTTTAGTAAAATGGGGAGAGGGGGTTAGTTAGGCATGCTTAGGGCAAATTCTATAAATTACATTGCATTAGTGACTTCTATTCCGCCAGTACCTTGCAGTTCTAGGCAGATTACAAAAGAAGATAACTGGACATTTCCAGGAAAATTAAAAATTAGGGTGCTGTTTACATGGTTGAGACTTTGAAAGGAAATCTACAAGAGTGGGGACAGACATGGAGATGTGTTATGATTTCTTGATAAATTTTTTGAACAGGGTTTTGATTTCTTTTCGAAATGATTTGAAGTTGGTCGTTGTTTATCAAGAAATCATAACACATCTCCATGTCTAGCCCCACTCTTGTAAATTACCTCCGGCGTGCTCCTGGCAATGCCTCCTTTTCAGATCCACAAAAATGAAGTTGTGAGCCTTGTTTTACAGAATAGCATGCGACGAGATGCACGCAAAAATATTTTGGAATGGCAAATATTGTTATTAGCACCTTTTTATTGATGTTCTGGGGCTCATAATTCAATTTATTTGCGTATGCATCTGTGATATGCATGCAAAGTTATGCACCATTTTTTGAGCACTATATATACAATCCATCAAAGTAAATGCTGCAGTTTCTGAGCACCTACATGTACGTGCGTGTCTGCACTGCAGTAATTTTTTAAGGACCTACTTGAGCATATATAACACTGTTCTAAACTCTCAAACTGCTTATAAACTGCTATGTGCCTAGATGTGCTGTGAAAGAAGTAGCTGTTTGATTTGTGCATTTTAAATGAAATGGAAAAGCACATAAACAGAAAGAAAGAAAAGATTTTAAAAAAACATATTTTCACTGCAAACCCTCTAACAAAGCTACGAACTACAAACGTGATTCACAAGATTCATCTTATAAGCAGGCTGCTCAGGATAATTCCAGCTCCTTGTGACTTTAGGTAAGTCACTTATCCCTATCCCCCTTTTATGAAGCCGAATTAGGGGGTTCTTTTAATGCAGTGGTTCCCAAACCTGTCCTGGGGGACCCCCAGCCAGTCAGGTTTTCAAGATATCCCTAATGAATATGCATGAGAGAGATTTGCATATAATGGAAGTGAAAGGTATACAAATCTCTCTCATGCATATTCATTAGGGATATCTTGAAAACCTGACTGGCTGGGGGTCCTCCAGGACAGGTTTGGGAACCACTGTTTTAATGCAAGCCGCTGCAGTAACAGCTCCAAAGCTTAAAGAATTCCTATGAGTGTTGGAGCGTTTAATACAACCCTAACACAGCTTCATAAAAGGGAGAAGATAATTAATCCTTCATTGGCCCAGGTACAAAATATATACCTGTACATACAATATGTAAATTGCTTTGATTGTAACCATGAAAAGGCAGGATATCAAATCCTATTCCCTTTCCCTTAAAATATAATAGTTCATCTTTAACCTGAGATTCTTTGAAGGGATACACTTTTTTGTGTGCAATGTGAATTCATCAAGTTTACGAGTGTGGCATTTTTGGGGGATTGAGGTTATGGAAAAAGGAAGAACTGTGCCAAAGCTTCTGAGAAAGTGGTGGAAACAGATCGCGGGCATTCTGCCCTTGGGAACTGGGCCTCAGTAGTGTAGTTGGGCAGACCAGATATGAAGGAACCAATACAGTGGCAAAGCCAGGGATGAAAGAACTACAGACAAGTATAAGTTGGAATGATCCAAGGCAAGGGGAAGGGAGCTAGAGGGATAAATGAGAGTCCAAGGAATGCCAAAATAAAGCAAAGTAAGCCAGAACAGATTGGGAAGGTATGCAGCAGCATGTCTTTGGTAATACTTTCCTTTATAAATTTGTAGAAGGGACGATGGGATACTTACATTGCATACTGAATGAATGGTACGCATCAATTTGGCTTCTGCACTTGGGTCAACCTGTTCAGTATAAAAGAAAAAAGAAAAGAAAAATTGCTGAAGAAGAGGAGACAGGGCTGTTTAGAATAAAAAAAAATTATGCAAAACTGTTCATGTGTCTCTGTCTTTATTTCTGTGTACATAGTGCACATGCATTTGAATTGAGGTGTTTTTGAGGCACAGCTGAATGCTGGTATGCACTCTTTTTCTTTCAAGAGCTTGGACTAAGAAATAAAAAGGAAATAAAAGAGCTCAAGCAATATCCTCATGTGGATAATATGAGGAAGGGCCTAGTGATGCTTGAGGAATGATACGGAATTTGGCAGCTAAGATTTAATGCTATAAAATGCAAGGTCATGCATTTGAGTTGCAATAACCAGAAGGAGCACGAAAGAGGAGCGCGACTTGGGTATGATAGTAGGTGATGATCTTAAGGTGGTCAAACAGGTTGAAAAAGTGACGGCAAAAGCTAGAGGGATACTTGGGTGTATACGGAGAGGAATGGTCAATAGGTAAAGAGATATTGATGCCCTTGTATAAGACTGGTGAAACCTCCTTTAGAATATTGTGTACAATTCTGGAGACTAAATCTTCAAAAAGATGTAAGGATGGAGTTGGTTCAGAGGAAGGCTACTAAAATGGTCAATGATCATTGTCACAAGACATATGGTGACAGACTTGGTGACAGACTTAAGATCTCTATATGTATATTGTGGAAGAAAGACAAGAGGGGGAGATATGATAGAGATGTTTAAATACCTACGTGATGTAAATGTATATGAGTCGAGTCTCTTTCATTTGAAAGTTCTGGAATGAGAGGGCATAGGATGAGGTTAGCAGGTGATAAGCTCAGGAGTAATCTAAGGAAATATTTTTTTTACAGAGAGGGTGGTAGATGCATGGTACAGTCTCCCAGAAGAGGTGGTGGAAACAGAGACTGTGTCTGAATTCAAGAGGGCCAAACAGAATTCCACCAGAAACAATAATTAAGACCACTCCAATTTTTCCAATTATAAGTGATCTATTGAAAGGCAATCCCAATTAAAATTAACAACAATTTGTTATTATTAGATAATATTTGTTTCTTCGCTCTCATTTCTATACCAAATAAAACTGTGTCATAAGATAATGCCACATGATTTTCTAAATGTCGTTAGCTGTTCAAAAAGGGAATTATAGCAAATTTAAGGATGTGTGGAGGCCATTGATGGATTTTTGTAAAGATTAAAAATTATTCTTCCCTGAATTAAAAATTTTAAGGAAATAGGGGAGGGAGGAGGGGCGGGTATTTTTTGATTATAATAGAATGAATATATTTTTCATAATTATATAAGGAAGGGGGATATTATTATATTTTATAAGGGTTATTTATAAGATGTCAAGTGTATTTGAAAGTGAAATTGATATTTGTATTTATTGTACTTGATTTAAGATATGAAATGAATAAAGTATTTAAAAAAAAAAAAGAATTCAAGAGGGATAGGCACGTGGGATCTCTCAGAGAGAGAAAGAGATAATGGCTCATCTAGTCTACCCATCCGCATTAACCATTTGGCCTTTGTCTGCCATCATGTTTCTATGTTAGGCAGACTAGGTAGATCATATGGTATTTTTCTGCCTTCATTTTTCTCTGTTTTCTATCTAAATTTGTTATCACAAAAAAAAAACAACTCTGGTAAAAATCTATGTTTTAGAAAGCAAATTGATTGGAGTGGCAACCAGAAATAGGTGAGCTCAAGAAGTCAAAAGCAAATGTGGTACAACAGTGGGAGAAATAATAAAATAAACCATCTTAGAAAATAACTTATCAGCAAGAAAGTGGAAAGGGAGCCCAGGCAAAAAAAAAACAAAAACTATGCAGTGGGAGCTTGAGTCAATAAATTATAGCTGCAAAGCAATGAGCACAAATGCTCACAGTGTAAGCAACAAAGTGCAGGACCTGCAAGCCTAAGGCAGACTTAGATTTTGTTGCTATCATAGAGGCATGGTGCAGTGACTCTCAATAGGACAAAACAAACCAGACTATAATCTTTCTAGGTAAAATACATATGGCCGAAAAGGTAGAGAATTAACACTGTATGTGAAAAACAATATAGCAGCAGCTGAAGTAAAGGACAACTAGGGAAAGGAGGAAACGATGTGGATTATCTAGGAGAAAGAAGATGTTTGCTTCTAATATACATATTTAGAGGTTTCTACTAAAGGAGGAAAAAGACTTCAAGGGGCTCATAATCGAAAGAGAAAAACGTCCAAAAACCGGCCTAAGTCGGCACTTGGACGAACATTGTCAAAATACGTCTGTGTCGATAATGAAAACGGGTTTTGGACGTATTTCTAAACGACCTAGGTCTTCATAGTGCCACTGAATGACCAAAGCTAAACAAGGCGTTTCAGGAGGAATGTCGAGGGTGGGAGTTGAGCAGGACGTGGGCCGGCTTAGACTTAGTCGTACAGCATGTATAACCGAAAATTTTACAACAGAGCCTAGATGGAACTTGGACGTTGTGACTTAAACCATGTAAAACATGGTCTAAGGCACAAAAACCCACCTAAAGTCACCAGATAAGCACTGCAAACACATAAAACAGAAACCCCCCCCCCACTACCCCAGTGATCACCAAACCCCCCACCCCCATAAAAATCTCATTTATGAGATATTGTCGAAGCACTGATAAAAGAAAACATCGATGAACATTTTGAAAGAAACAAATTTCTGATAACCACCAACATGGTTTCTGCAAGGGGAGACTGTGCCTAACGAACTTATTGCACTTCTTCGTAGGAATTAACAAATGGATGGACAAAGGAGACCCCATAGACATCATATATCTAGATTTCCAAAAAGCCTTTGACAAGGTGCCCCATGAAAGCCTACTCCGGAAATTGAAGAACCATGGGGTGGATGGAAACGTATATAGATGGATCAGAAACTGGTTGGCGGGTAGGAGTGAAGGGCCACTACTCGGACTGGAGGAGGGTAACGAGTGGGGCTCGGTGCTCGGGCCACTGCTATTTAATATATTCATAAATGATCTAGAATCAGGGACGAAGTGTGAGATAATAAAATTTGCAGACAACACCAAACTATTTAGTGGAGCTCGGACTAAAGAGGACTGCGAAGAATTGCAAAGGGACTTGAACAAACTAGGAGAACAGGCGAAGAGATGGCAGATAAAGTTCAATGTTGAGAAATGTAAAATATTACATGTGGGAAGCAGAAACCCGAGGTACAACTATACGATGGGAGGGATGTTAGTGAAAGAGAGTACCCAAGAAAGGGACTTGGGGGTAATGGTGGACATGACAATGAAGCCGATGGCACAGTGCACAGCAGCCGCTAAGAGAGTGAATAGAATGCTAGGTATAATCAAGAAGGGCATCACTACCAGAACAAAAGAAGTTATCCTGCCGTTGTATTGGGCGATGGTGCCCGCATCTGGAGTACTGCGTCCAATATTGGTCGCCGTACCTTAGGAAAGACATGGCATTACTAGAGAGGGTTCAGAGAAGAATGACACGACTGATAAAAGGTATGGAAAACCTTTCATACGCTGAGAGATTGAAGAAACTGGGACTCTTTTCCCTGGAGACTTAGAGGGTATATGATAGAGACTTACAAGATCTTGAAGGGCATAGAGAGAGTAGAGAGGGACAGATTCTTCAAACTTTCAAAAAATAAAAGAACAAGAGGGCATTCGGAGAAGTTGAAAGGGGACAGATTCAAAACCAATGCTAGGAAGTTCTTCTTTATCCAACGTGTGATAGACACCTGGAATGCGCTTCCAGAGGACGTAATAGGGCAGAGTATGGTACTGGGGTTCAAGAAAGGATTGGAAAATTTCCTGCTGGAAAAGGGGATAGAAGGGTATACCTTCCATATACTTTCGCAAACATCTCTCAGTAGCTTGAACATCACATATTGGGAAAAAAAAATCATTGGCATATAGCTGATACTGTAACCCCATGAGCGTAGGGAGCAGCACGGAGCATTCATCGCAGCTCCCTGCGCTAATAACTGCTATCACGGTTTAGTAAAATGGGGAGAGGGGGTTAGTTAGGCATGCTTAGGGCAAATTCTATAAATTACATTGCATTAGTGACTTCTATTCCGCCAGTACCTTGCAGTTCTAGGCAGATTACAAAAGAAGATAACTGGACATTTCCAGGAAAATTAAAAATTAGGGTGCTGTTTACATGGTTGAGACTTTGAAAGGAAATCTACAAGAGTGGGGACAGACATGGAGATGTGTTATGATTTCTTGATAAATTTTTTGAACAGGGTTTTGATTTCTTTTCGAAATGATTTGAAGTTGGTCGTTGTTTATCAAGAAATCATAACACATCTCCATGTCTAGCCCCACTCTTGTAAATTACCTCCGGCGTGCTCCTGGCAATGCCTCCTTTTCAGATCCACAAAAATGAAGTTGTGAGCCTTGTTTTACAGAATAGCATGCGACGAGATGCACGCAAAAATATTTTGGAATGGCAAATATTGTTATTAGCACCTTTTTATTGATGTTCTGGGGCTCATAATTCAATTTATTTGCGTATGCATCTGTGATATGCATGCAAAGTTATGCACCATTTTTTGAGCACTATATATACAATCCATCAAAGTAAATGCTGCAGTTTCTGAGCACCTACATGTACGTGCGTGTCTGCACTGCAGTAATTTTTTAAGGACCTACTTGAGCATATATAACACTGTTCTAAACTCTCAAACTGCTTATAAACTGCTATGTGCCTAGATGTGCTGTGAAAGAAGTAGCTGTTTGATTTGTGCATTTTAAATGAAATGGAAAAGCACATAAACAGAAAGAAAGAAAAGATTTTAAAAAAACATATTTTCACTGCAAACCCTCTAACAAAGCTACGAACTACAAACGTGATTCACAAGATTCATCTTATAAGCAGGCTGCTCAGGATAATTCCAGCTCCTTGTGACTTTAGGTAAGTCACTTATCCCTATCCCCCTTTTATGAAGCCGAATTAGGGGGTTCTTTTAATGCAGTGGTTCCCAAACCTGTCCTGGGGGACCCCCAGCCAGTCAGGTTTTCAAGATATCCCTAATGAATATGCATGAGAGAGATTTGCATATAATGGAAGTGAAAGGTATACAAATCTCTCTCATGCATATTCATTAGGGATATCTTGAAAACCTGACTGGCTGGGGGTCCTCCAGGACAGGTTTGGGAACCACTGTTTTAATGCAAGCCGCTGCAGTAACAGCTCCAAAGCTTAAAGAATTCCTATGAGTGTTGGAGCGTTTAATACAACCCTAACACAGCTTCATAAAAGGGAGAAGATAATTAATCCTTCATTGGCCCAGGTACAAAATATATACCTGTACATACAATATGTAAATTGCTTTGATTGTAACCATGAAAAGGCAGGATATCAAATCCTATTCCCTTTCCCTTAAAATATAATAGTTCATCTTTAACCTGAGATTCTTTGAAGGGATACACTTTTTTGTGTGCAATGTGAATTCATCAAGTTTACGAGTGTGGCATTTTTGGGGGATTGAGGTTATGGAAAAAGGAAGAACTGTGCCAAAGCTTCTGAGAAAGTGGTGGAAACAGATCGCGGGCATTCTGCCCTTGGGAACTGGGCCTCAGTAGTGTAGTTGGGCAGACCAGATATGAAGGAACCAATACAGTGGCAAAGCCAGGGATGAAAGAACTACAGACAAGTATAAGTTGGAATGATCCAAGGCAAGGGGAAGGGAGCTAGAGGGATAAATGAGAGTCCAAGGAATGCCAAAATAAAGCAAAGTAAGCCAGAACAGATTGGGAAGGTATGCAGCAGCATGTCTTTGGTAATACTTTCCTTTATAAATTTGTAGAAGGGACGATGGGATACTTACATTGCATACTGAATGAATGGTACGCATCAATTTGGCTTCTGCACTTGGGTCAACCTGTTCAGTATAAAAGAAAAAAGAAAAGAAAAATTGCTGAAGAAGAGGAGACAGGGCTGTTTAGAATAAAAAAAAATTATGCAAAACTGTTCATGTGTCTCTGTCTTTATTTCTGTGTACATAGTGCACATGCATTTGAATTGAGGTGTTTTTGAGGCACAGCTGAATGCTGGTATGCACTCTTTTTCTTTCAAGAGCTTGGACTAAGAAATAAAAAGGAAATAAAAGAGCTCAAGCAATATCCTCATGTGGATAATATGAGGAAGGGCCTAGTGATGCTTGAGGAATGATACGGAATTTGGCAGCTAAGATTTAATGCTATAAAATGCAAGGTCATGCATTTGAGTTGCAATAACCAGAAGGAGCACGAAAGAGGAGCGCGACTTGGGTATGATAGTAGGTGATGATCTTAAGGTGGTCAAACAGGTTGAAAAAGTGACGGCAAAAGCTAGAGGGATACTTGGGTGTATACGGAGAGGAATGGTCAATAGGTAAAGAGATATTGATGCCCTTGTATAAGACTGGTGAAACCTCCTTTAGAATATTGTGTACAATTCTGGAGACTAAATCTTCAAAAAGATGTAAGGATGGAGTTGGTTCAGAGGAAGGCTACTAAAATGGTCAATGATCATTGTCACAAGACATATGGTGACAGACTTGGTGACAGACTTAAGATCTCTATATGTATATTGTGGAAGAAAGACAAGAGGGGGAGATATGATAGAGATGTTTAAATACCTACGTGATGTAAATGTATATGAGTCGAGTCTCTTTCATTTGAAAGTTCTGGAATGAGAGGGCATAGGATGAGGTTAGCAGGTGATAAGCTCAGGAGTAATCTAAGGAAATATTTTTTTTACAGAGAGGGTGGTAGATGCATGGTACAGTCTCCCAGAAGAGGTGGTGGAAACAGAGACTGTGTCTGAATTCAAGAGGGCCAAACAGAATTCCACCAGAAACAATAATTAAGACCACTCCAATTTTTCCAATTATAAGTGATCTATTGAAAGGCAATCCCAATTAAAATTAACAACAATTTGTTATTATTAGATAATATTTGTTTCTTCGCTCTCATTTCTATACCAAATAAAACTGTGTCATAAGATAATGCCACATGATTTTCTAAATGTCGTTAGCTGTTCAAAAAGGGAATTATAGCAAATTTAAGGATGTGTGGAGGCCATTGATGGATTTTTGTAAAGATTAAAAATTATTCTTCCCTGAATTAAAAATTTTAAGGAAATAGGGGAGGGAGGAGGGGCGGGTATTTTTTGATTATAATAGAATGAATATATTTTTCATAATTATATAAGGAAGGGGGATATTATTATATTTTATAAGGGTTATTTATAAGATGTCAAGTGTATTTGAAAGTGAAATTGATATTTGTATTTATTGTACTTGATTTAAGATATGAAATGAATAAAGTATTTAAAAAAAAAAAAGAATTCAAGAGGGATAGGCACGTGGGATCTCTCAGAGAGAGAAAGAGATAATGGCTCATCTAGTCTACCCATCCGCATTAACCATTTGGCCTTTGTCTGCCATCATGTTTCTATGTTAGGCAGACTAGGTAGATCATATGGTATTTTTCTGCCTTCATTTTTCTCTGTTTTCTATCTAAATTTGTTATCACAAAAAAAAAACAACTCTGGTAAAAATCTATGTTTTAGAAAGCAAATTGATTGGAGTGGCAACCAGAAATAGGTGAGCTCAAGAAGTCAAAAGCAAATGTGGTACAACAGTGGGAGAAATAATAAAATAAACCATCTTAGAAAATAACTTATCAGCAAGAAAGTGGAAAGGGAGCCCAGGCAAAAAAAAACAAAAACTATGCAGTGGGAGCTTGAGTCAATAAATTATAGCTGCAAAGCAATGAGCACAAATGCTCACAGTGTAAGCAACAAAGTGCAGGACCTGCAAGCCTAAGGCAGACTTAGATTTTGTTGCTATCATAGAGGCATGGTGCAGTGACTCTCAATAGGACAAAACAAACCAGACTATAATCTTTCTAGGTAAAATACATATGGCCGAAAAGGTAGAGAATTAACACTGTATGTGAAAAACAATATAGCAGCAGCTGAAGTAAAGGACAACTAGGGAAAGGAGGAAACGATGTGGATTATCTAGGAGAAAGAAGATGTTTGCTTCTAATATACATATTTAGAGGTTTCTACTAAAGGAGGAAAAAGACTTCAAGGGGCTCATAATCGAAAGAGAAAAACGTCCAAAAACCGGCCTAAGTCGGCACTTGGACGAACATTGTCAAAATACGTCTGTGTCGATAATGAAAACGGGTTTTGGACGTATTTCTAAACGACCTAGGTCTTCATAGTGCCACTGAATGACCAAAGCTAAACAAGGCGTTTCAGGAGGAATGTCGAGGGTGGGAGTTGAGCAGGACGTGGGCCGGCTTAGACTTAGTCGTACAGCATGTATAACCGAAAATTTTACAACAGAGCCTAGATGGAACTTGGACGTTGTGACTTAAACCATGTAAAACATGGTCTAAGGCACAAAAACCCACCTAAAGTCACCAGATAAGCACTGCAAACACATAAAACAGAAACCCCCCCCCCCACTACCCCAGTGATCACCAAACCCCCCACCCCCATAAAAATCTCATTTATGAGATATTGTCGAAGCACTGATAAAAGAAAACATCGATGAACATTTTGAAAGAAACAAATTTCTGATAACCACCAACATGGTTTCTGCAAGGGGAGACTGTGCCTAACGAACTTATTGCACTTCTTCGTAGGAATTAACAAATGGATGGACAAAGGAGACCCCATAGACATCATATATCTAGATTTCCAAAAAGCCTTTGACAAGGTGCCCCATGAAAGCCTACTCCGGAAATTGAAGAACCATGGGGTGGATGGAAACGTATATAGATGGATCAGAAACTGGTTGGCGGGTAGGAGTGAAGGGCCACTACTCGGACTGGAGGAGGGTAACGAGTGGGGCTCGGTGCTCGGGCCACTGCTATTTAATATATTCATAAATGATCTAGAATCAGGGACGAAGTGTGAGATAATAAAATTTGCAGACAACACCAAACTATTTAGTGGAGCTCGGACTAAAGAGGACTGCGAAGAATTGCAAAGGGACTTGAACAAACTAGGAGAACAGGCGAAGAGATGGCAGATAAAGTTCAATGTTGAGAAATGTAAAATATTACATGTGGGAAGCAGAAACCCGAGGTACAACTATACGATGGGAGGGATGTTAGTGAAAGAGAGTACCCAAGAAAGGGACTTGGGGGTAATGGTGGACATGACAATGAAGCCGATGGCACAGTGCACAGCAGCCGCTAAGAGAGTGAATAGAATGCTAGGTATAATCAAGAAGGGCATCACTACCAGAACAAAAGAAGTTATCCTGCCGTTGTATTGGGCGATGGTGCGCCCGCATCTGGAGTACTGCGTCCAATATTGGTCGCCGTACCTTAGGAAAGACATGGCATTACTAGAGAGGGTTCAGAGAAGAATGACACGACTGATAAAAGGTATGGAAAACCTTTCATACGCTGAGAGATTGAAGAAACTGGGACTCTTTTCCCTGGAGACTTAGAGGGTATATGATAGAGACTTACAAGATCTTGAAGGGCATAGAGAGAGTAGAGAGGGACAGATTCTTCAAACTTTCAAAAAAATAAAAGAACAAGAGGGCATTCGGAGAAGTTGAAAGGGGACAGATTCAAAACCAATGCTAGGAAGTTCTTCTTTATCCAACGTGTGATAGACACCTGGAATGCGCTTCCAGAGGACGTAATAGGGCAGAGTATGGTACTGGGGTTCAAGAAAGGATTGGAAAATTTCCTGCTGGAAAAGGGGATAGAAGGGTATAGATAGAAGATTACTGTGCAGGTCCTGGACCTGTTGGGCCGCCGCGTGAGCGGACTGTTGGGCGCGATGGACCTCGGGTCTGACCCAGCGGAGGAAGTGCTTATGTTCTTATGTTCTTAACTTTAAAATTCAGCCTCCAGACCATCATCACCTGGCCGCCTGGCATAGGAAAGCCTAGTCGTCCAGCCCAGAGGCAGCTTAAGTCATCTTGGGGGTGGGTTAGGAACTCATGGAGAGGAGGACCCATGCCCATACTCCCCTGTAATCACTGCATTGATACTTAAACATGTGCACTCCCCTATACACCCCCAAAACCCTTTTGTACTAGCATATAAGTGGCTCCTGCAGCCATAAGGGCTATTGGGGTGGTAGATAAGTGGGTCTAGGGGATTCTAGAGGTGGTTTGGGGGGCTCACCATAACCTATAAGGGAGGAGAAGACATGGCACCCTTTTTGTGAAGTTCACAGCAGTGCCCTGTAAGGTACCCCACTATATAGGTGGCATGTCTGGGTGTGCAGTCCATCACTTTGCAGACCCCTCCCACATCCAACAGGGATTGTTATAAGCATTTTGGACTTGGACGGAAAGTTGGACGAAAATGTGGTATAAAGATAGACAATTTAGTGGCTTGGATGATCAGATCGGCAGGACGTATAATTAGACGATTTTCTAAACAAAAAAAAAGTTGGACGTATCTTTCCTAAATGTGTTTTAAGCTGTTTTTTTTACTTTGGATGACTTGGGAGATGGACGTAAACGGACTTAGATGTCCCTTTCAATTATGCCCCTCCACGTGCTCACTGTTGCTGAACATTACATTGAACTTGTTTGGTCACGGGGGGGGGGGGGGAGGGGGTTCAAGACTAACGAAAGCCCACATAAGGGTGACCGAATAAATTCAATCTAATGTTAAGCACCCATGAGCACTTGAAGTCTTTTTCCTCTCGTATTTATGAGATATTGTCGGATTTGTTCCTCTAACGAAGATTATAAACATAAGTCAGTGGGATTAATGAATACATTTCTAGAAAGAGATTATCCTCGTGATGTGGTTAAGAAGGTGGCTAAACTACCATTGTTTAACCTTAGAGAATGTTTGCTGGAATATCGACAGAAGGACTCAGTGGAGAGGATTGTTTGTGTGTTCCAATATAATTATCACACTGTCTCTTTGGTAAGACACATTAAAAAAAGACACATTAAAAACCATCTGAATGTGTTACGGGCCCATAATTTGAATCAACTGTGTGGCTGCTGTTTGGGACAAACCAGGAAAGACAAACAGTGTGGCTCTTGCTCTATTTGTCATGTGATGTGGGAAACTGTCTCTTACATTGATCCCAGAGTTGTAGGGCAAGACCCACTTAGGGCTCAGACTAATTGTTTTTCTAAGAATGTGATATATTTGCTGCAGTGCCCTTGTGGGTCATACTATGGGGGTCAGACATCACTGTTAGATTCTTCTATTGAGCAGTACATTTATGAAGAGAGGAAGGGTACTAGCACTACCACCTTCTGCCCTTCTTATAACTCCCTTTTTTCTTAACTTCATTTATATTTGCTATAACATCTTCACTGAAAAATACAGGCCAAAGCGGTGTACAATCAAAGCAATATAAAGAAAGGAACTCCAATAAAATTATAGGAAAAGAGTGCATAGCAATCATTGACAAGGCAATCGCCAGATTTCATGCCAACAATAATAAACTATGCAGCTTGCATCAACAAGACAAGCTTCCAGTGCCTAAACCAATTCTACCAAAGCTTATTTCAAAAATAACATTTTAAGTTGGGTATTAAGGAAAAGAGAATTCTCTACAAATCTGACAAGAAAGATTGTTCTACTGAAAAGGTGCCAACTCCAACCTTGTCAGCCTAGGACCCTTGTAATAATGCTTCTCTTTTCTCTGGTTTTCTACCACATTATCATGGGCAATGTTAGTAACCTTTTTAGTCTGGTCTCTTAACCCCAGTAAATAACAGACAATATTCTGAGCCTCAGGTTCTCTACTTTCCCAATTCTCTTTAAGGATGTCCAACAATTCGCTAGGCTAGGGGTAGGCAATTCCAGTCCTCAAGAGCCGGAGCCAGGTCAGGTTTTCAGGATCTCCACCATGAATATGTATGAGATGGATTTGCATGCACTGCCTCCTTGAGATGCAAATCTATCTCGCGCATATTTATTGTGGATATCCTGAAAACCTGGCCTGGCTCTGGCTCTCGAGGACCGGAATTGCCTACCTCTGCCCTAGGTGGACACCAGTAAAACACCTCAAAGGACTAATGTCTAGGGATGCCTTTATATTCTCCCTCAATGTATATTAAACTTAACTAAAGTGTCCTGTACTCAGTACCATTAAGTTCAATGCAACTTTACATCCACTCTTCCGTTCTTTCACATAACAAAAGTATCTCACAGACCTTAGAACCACCACTTGAGTAGCATAACTCAATGTTGTATCGTTCCTCATCAATCTCAATACTAACTTGTTGGCATTCATAACTTTTTTCTTTACTTTTTTTCTTCACTGTGCATTATTATTCTTTGTGAATTAATAAATACTTTTTATAAGGTACATATCAATGTGAAATCCTTTCTCTTAGCTTTATAATTGATCATCCCCTCATTGAAGTGTTTCCTTATTCTTCCTCAATGTCGGAGAGATACACATATTTTTACTGCTATAACTCTGCAAACAAATGCAAATGCATTTGGAATTGGCAGCGGCAGTTTTGCAGTTATAACAGTAAAAATATGCGTATCTCCCTGGCATAAGTAATTTAACTGGTTAGCAGCCATTTCTGGCTGGTTAAATCATTTTGAATTTCAACCAGCAAGAGTGTTAGTACAGTACATGGATAAACTTAAGCTTTTATCTACGAACATAAGAATTGCCACTGTTGGGTCAGACAAGTGGTCCATCGTGCCCAGCAGTCCGCTCACATGGCGGCCCTTGGTCAAAGACCAGCGCCCTAACTAAGACTAGCCCTACCTGCATACGTTCTGGTTCAGCAGGAACTTGTCTAACTTTGACTTGAATCCCTGGAGGGTGTTTTCCCCTATGACAGACTCCAGAAGAGCATTCCAGTTTTCTACCACTCTGAATGAAGAAGAACTTACTTACATTTGTACGGAATCTATCCCCTTTCAATTTTAGAGAGAGTGCCCTCTCATTCTCCCTACCTTGGAGAGGGTGAACAACCTGTCCTTATCTACTAAGTCTATTCCCTTCAGTATCTTGAATGTTTCAATCATGTCCCCTCTCAATATCCTCTGCTCTTTCTTCTGTGGATTTGTAGTATGGATCTGCTGCGGTTCTCTAGCTTTGGCTGTTGCAAACCTCAGCATCTCTTGTTTGGTTAATAAAAAGGGGAGCCTCGCACAGAAGCAGCACTGCTTCCAAGTAGAAACTACTGGGATCATGCTATTCACTTTATCCACGTGCATATTTCTAAAATGGCTTCTTCCGCTGCAAAACCATCAGAAAGGGTACATCTCAGCCTGAATGTCTGATCTCCATGTTCTATGTAAAACCAGGCTCCACATAAATATCCCATGATAAACAAGTGTCTGTATTTTAGACATAAATGTCTTTGCTGTATTCGGCATTTCTTGGATTCTACTATTGTGCAGGTCTTATCAACTTCCCCAGCCAGTATTTCCTTTCAAATGTTTTCTGATCAGTTATCAGAATTACATATTTTTCATTTATGGTATCTTTATGGTATAAGTCCACCTCTTACCATGCTTACATAATTTCCTTAAGTGATATACAATCCAGTTATTTCCTCCCTGCAGCAAGAACAGATTTTCTGCTTGCAGAGACTTACCATAACAAGAGAGAACTAGCTCTCAGGACTGGAACAGCAGGATCCTTGCCTATGACATCACTCACTGAGCTATCTTTTTGGTGATAGCCCCCACACTTTAGAATGTGCTTCCAGTCTCTTTCCGATTAGAATCATCCATAGCTAAATTTGAGACTAACCTGAAGACATTCTTATTTTCTGATGTCCAGAACACTAACTCATCCATATTACTTAAAATATAATTTACATATCACTAAGGGACACCTCATGACCAATGCGCAACAGCAGGGGTCACCTGTGAGAGAAAAAATCCCTTCCTCTTCCTTCCCAGCTTTCCCTCCAATCTTTCCTATCAAAAAACTATATTTCCCTCTCCTTTCTTATGCTATTACATACACTATTATTTTCCTCTCATTCTTTTCTTCCCTTAATTTATAATTTAATTTGTATGTAAACCGCCCAGATGGCTGTGATGGGTGGTATAGCAAGTAAATAATAAACTTGAAACTTTACATATAAAAAAGCAAAACTGCAATCATAAACAACCAAAAAAGAATGGTGGAGAAGATTACAGAACTTGAAGATATACGTGTGGAGGGGCATAATCAAAAGGAACATCTAAGTCCGTTTTCATCTAAATCTCAAGTCGTCCAAAGTAAAAAACAGCCTACATCACATTTTCGAAAAATACGTTCAAAATTTTTTTTGTTTCGAAAATCATCTAACAATACGTCCTGCTAATCTGATCGTCCAAGTCCCTAAATCGTCCATCTTTATACCACATTTTAATCCAACTTTTTGTCCAAGTCAAAAATGCCTAGAACAAGCCTTTCATTACTTTTGAATTTTTGTTGTGTTCCTGCCAGCAGATATGTGGTGAGTTATTTGAGCATGTATGGGACTTAACTTTTGTTGCTCCCATATGGTTATGTTTTTGTTGGGTTTTTTTAAAATTTCTTTATTCATTTTAAAGCCATGATTAAGTGCAGGATATAATACAATCATATAACTCTATTGGTTATGTTTTTGTATTTTATGGAGTCTTAACATTTTTTGTACTTTCTACAATTTCATATTTTGTAAATTATTCTCAGTACTACCCCCTGTGCCAGCATTCTTTGCTGAAACTCAGCCATGGAGGGCTCAGTATGCTTGCGTGTGAGTAGGTATGTCTACAAGCATATGTTAGCCAATTTTGCAGTAAAGAAATCCAGCAATGACATGTGTTTCTTCACCTGCTAGTATTTATCACTTACATGTTTTATGTCAAATCTCTGAAAATGCAGCAAAGTTTAGACATATTATTGATAGAGCCCATCACTCAAGGTAAGCTATCTTGGCTCTTACTGATAATTTAAATTCCTTCAGTCTAGGATGAGTTTTCTTCTGACAAAAAGGGTCAATGCTAGACTAGTTTGTAAGTTTCCATTTCAGTATTTTTTAAAAAAATTATTTTTGCTGTATCTATATGCAGAGTTAACCCTTCTCTTATCCCCATGGCCTTTCTGCTTTCACTCAAAGCCACTTATTTGTTTCTCATTGTGTGTGTCTTGTCTGTCTTGACTAGGTTATTGTCTCCAAATCATGTGGAAGATCAATTCATCTGGCAAGAGTTATAAAAATACAATAACAATCAGAGATAAAAACAGCAGAAAGGTGTCTCTTGCTGAAAGGATTTTTAGGACAGATATAATACAGCAGTGTAAAGATATAGAAATTATATAAGCTGCACACTTTTAAGGACAACTTCAGTAAGGAATATATCAGTCCGTGTGGTCAGTATTTTTTTTATTACATAACAGCTGCAGCATTTTTTTAAAAAAACAAACCTGCATATTACCCTGCTGGAATGTGCTCTAAGAATAAAGAGTAGAGCAGATATATAAAAGTTTCCTTAAAGTTCCCATAGCTAGTAACTTGATAGATCATGGCTATAAAATACTATATCAATGGCATTACAGTACTCCCCCGATATTCACGGAGGTTCCATTCCAGGAAAACCCCCCCCCCCCCCCCCGAATCTTGAAAAATCGCGAATACATTTTTTAGCAGGGGAGACAGGAGAGAGCAGCCGGAGCACTGGCAAGTGAAGGAAATCACTCACAGTATGCTCCAACAGCCTGTTCCTGCACTAAAGTCGGGCCTCACCAATCAGGAGGAATCCGATCCGATCCGATCCGTGTCCGGGAGGCTGATTCACGAATCGTAGTCGTATAGCGCTCTTTATCTATTAGTTGTCCTGGCACATGTCCCACTGATGTCACACTGTCCCCAACAACGTCCTGCGGGCACAAGGGTCGCACTTCCACTTGGTGGTTTATATATGGGCATATATATAAACCACCACGTGGAAGTGCGACCCTTGTGGGTGCAGTAGGAGTTTAGTGAGGAGTCAGGAGAGTGTTTGGAGTTTGGTGGAGGTTAGGATAGAAACATAGAAACATAGAAACATAGAAATTGACGGCAGAAAAGGGCCGCGGCCCATCAAGTCTGCCCATACCAATGACCCACTCCCTGACTTTTACTCCTCTAGAGATCCCACGTGGATATCCCATTTTCTCTTAAAATCTGACACGTTGTTGGCCTCAATTACTTGCTGAGGTAGCTCGTTCCAATGATCGACCACCCTTTCGGTGAAGAAGTATTTCCTGGTATCACCATGAAATTTCCCTCCCTTGACTTTCAGCGAGTGCCCTCTGGTGACCGAGGGCCCTGTAAGACAGAAGATATCATCCTTCACCTCTATACGTCCCGTAATATACTTAAAGGTTTCAATCATGTCTCCCCTCTCTCTTCGTTCCTCCAGTGAGTACATCCGCAGTTTTTTTAGCCTTTCTTCATATGTGAGATCCCTGAGCCCCAAGACCATCTTGGTAGCCGTTCGCTGAACCGACTCAATTCTCAGCACATCTTTCCGGTAGTGTGGTCTCCAGAATTGAACACAATACTCCAGATGAGGTCTTACCATGGATCTGTACAGCGGCATTATGACTTCAGGTTTTCTGCTGACAAAACCCCTACGGATGCAGCCCAACATTTGTCTTGCCTTGGACGAAGCCTTCTCCACTTGATTGGCAGCCTTCATATCATCACTGATGATAACTCCTAGATCACGTTCCACCATGGTCCTGGTCAAGTTTTCACCATTTAGTGTATAAGTTCTGTGTGGATTTTTTTTCCCTAGGTGCATCACTTTACATTTTTTAGCATTGAAGCTTAACTGCCAAGTTGACGACCACTGTTCCAGCTGTCGTAGGTCTTGTGTCATATTGTCAGGCACACTGCTTTTACCTACTATGTTGCATAGTTTGGCGTCATCGGCAAACAGTGATACTTTTCCTCTGAGCCCTTGGGTCATATCTCCTATAAATAAATTGAATAGAATCGGCCCTAAGACGGAGCCCTGTGGTACTCCACTCGTCACGGCTGACGTTTTGGAGGGGGTACCGTTTACCATCACCCTTTGAAGTCTACCGCTTAGCCAATCCTTAACCCATGTAGTGAGTGTATCCCCTAATCCCATCGATTTTAGTTTGTTCAACAGCCTACGGTGTGGGACGCTATCAAAAGCTTTGCTGAAGTCCAAATATATCACATCCAGGGACTCCCCGGCATCCAGATGACTAGTCACCCAGTCAAAGAAGTCAATCAGATTTGATTGGCAGGACCTTCCCCTGGTAAATCCGTGTTGGTGTGGATCGCGTAGATTTTCTTCGTCTAGAATTCTGTCAAGTTTCTGTTTGATCAGTGTTTCCATGAGTTTACACACTATGGATGTGAGACTCACCGGTCTGTAATTTTCTGTTTCTGTTCTGCAGCCTTTTTTGTGTAGTGGAATTACGTTAGCCGTTTTCCAGTCCAGGGGTACTCTTCCCGTGCGCATGGAAAGATTGAAGAGCACTGATAGTGGTTCAGCCAGAACATCACACAGCTCTCTGAGCACCCTGGGGTGTAGATTGTCTGGTCCCATGGCTTTGTCTACTTTGAGTCTTGAAAGTTCGTAGTAGACGCTACTGGGCGTAAACTCAAAATCCTGAAACAGGTCATTTTGGCTGTCTTTTGTCTGTAGTTGTGGACCAGCTCCCGGCGCTTCACAGGTGAATACTGAGCAGAAGTATTCATTTAGTAGTTCTGCCTTGGTAGAATCAGATTCTGCAAAGTTTCCGTCTGATTGCCTGAGGCGTTCTATCCCATCTTTGTTTCTCTTCCTGTCGCTAATGTACCTGAAAAAGGATTTATCCCCTTTTTTAATGTTCCATGCTAGATCTTCTTCTGTTTGGAGCTTAGCCTCTCTGACTGCTTTTTTGACAGCTTTAGATTTGAACAGATAGTCTTCTTTTGCCTCCCTCTTCCCAAGATGTTTGTAGGTGATAAATGCTTCTTTTTTCTTTTTAATGAGTTCCGAAATTTCCTTGTTGATAGTTAATATTGATTACGGAATGGGATCGAGTGATTGGAGAGTATTTCTGTGAGTGTGTGTGTGAGAGCAAGTGAGAGAGATTGTAAGGGAGACAGACAGGAGAGACAGTGTGAGTGATTGTGGGAGTGAGAGATAGTGTAGTGAGGAAGGGCGTGCCAGGAAGAGTGTGTGGCCACCAGGGTGAGTGTGGGAGAGGGTGTGTGAGTGTGTGTGTGAGAGCTTCTGTGAGTGCGTGCGGGTGTGATGGTGGAGCGAAGGGAGCCCAACTACTCCCTAGCGGAGACAGAGTCTCTAGTGGAGCTCTGTCTCCAGTATGAGGCACGGGTCTTTGGCCACAATGGCAGGAGACCACCCCGCAACGTCGCTATGAGGGCCTTGGGCAGAATACGGGCCACCCTGCATAGGTGAGAAACCCTCCCCCAGTACCTATCACTATGTAGCCAGTGTGTCCTAGTCACTAAACCTGTCACCTATTGCTCCCACCCCCATCTGTCAAGGACCTGCTTGCTTATACTGTGTTGCATAAAAATAGATATATATATATATATATATATATATATATGAAGGAAACAGATAAATAATGAAGGATAACAATATCTTGGCAGGCAGATGTTTAATATCTGGATATGTCCCTACCTCATCAGCATATACATGACAGATGTGATGTGCTCAGTGCCCTTATAACGCTGCATATGTTTGAAAAGGACTGTCACCTGACCCTATTCTCCACCATATCTTTCTTCCAGGCGTTATGGTGTGTACCGGGACCTCGAGTTCCTGAGGCACAGGTAGCGCAGGGTCCACCGTGAGAACCCAGCCCTCATCCGGCGCAACAGACACCGCCTCCGAGCTGGATGTAAGTGGCAGCCCCCCTCCCCCATACAAAAAAGTCAGTAGCACAGGTATGACAGCTGCCTTGTAAGAAATACCAGATATCCTGAAATGTGTAGGTGACTATCAGATGCTAAAAAGCTATAATGGAGGAACGGGAGGTAATGGTTAGATCAATGAATATCTCTCCAGTTGATATCGGCGCTGGTAGCATCCTGAGTGCTCATTCTCTGAAGCCCCTTCTCTGCAATCATCTGCATTGTCAAGGAGGCATACCTGAACAAGGGATATAGACCTCAGAAGCTGCCGGCCACATGTTGCTCTGGAGGTCATCCTCATACCTCCAGACCAATGTCAGGCCTGCTGTTGAGGAGGCATATATCCCTTGGTCAGGTATGCCTCTCTGACAATGCAGTTCAGTGCAGAGAAGGGCTTCAGAGAGACACGATTAGATTGTAAGCATTATGTGTAACTGTACACAGAAAGTAGTTTACATATGTGTTCACACACTGGCCTGACCTGTCTCCCACTTAGTGCCACTGGGTTGGGGGGGTGTTGATAGGTAATTGTGTATATAGTATGCAATCAATGCACGATATGGTAACCCTGACTTCATATTCTTACTGCACACAGGTCGCGCACAGCATGCTGCTGAGGGCATAGCCCAGGAGGTGGTGGTGGAAATGTGCCAAGAGGTAGCCAAGGAGGCAGTGGCGGAGGCTGAGGCAGAGCAGGAGGAGGAAGGCTACTCTGCCTCCGAGGAAAGTCTGCCACCTGAACATGTGTTGGAGGTGTCCGATGGGGAGGACCAGGCCCAGGTGGAAGTAGTGGAGGTACAGGTGGTGGCGGAGGTGGAGCAGCAGCAGCAAGTGCTGGAGGAGCAGGGCACATGGGAGGTCCCTGACCTCTATGAGGATATGCCCCCTCTTGAAGGGGATGAAGAGGTGGTCATGGAGGCAGCAGCCCCGGCCCCACCCCATGAATTCCAGCCAGCGGCCCCAATACCTCCTCCCCCTCCTGAGGCATATGGACAGTTGCTGAATGTAGTGTCACAAATGCGCAGCGAACTGCAGGAGGGGAGGAGGGAAACAATGCAGATCTTGGGAGAGATAGTCAGCCTTCTGCGCCAGCTGGTTGGCATCTTTCAGGAGCCTGTTTAGGAGCCGAAGGGGCAAACCTGAGGGCCACGCTGCCAATGGACCATTGAGGCCCCAATCATGTTATCAACAGTGTCCCTAACAGCTCACAGGTAGCTGGCAGAAATCCAATGACTGAAAGGACATCACACGGCCTCTCCTTGGCATATTCAGGAGACTTTACCTACTGTATCTCATTTGGACTAACTTGGATGTTAACCTACTTGATATTACTGGCTGTGGGCTACAATGCTGTCACTATATTCTCTGCCAATGATTGCAAGTATTGAGATGTGATGTACAGATGCAAACTGTACAGTGATGGTTAAGGTGTGCAATAGTTGCACTGAAGGTGTGTTTTAATCCCATGTCTAGGGTAGGAAGACATGCATATGGTGGGACAGTGGTATACGCAATATAGAGTACCTTCCCCATATCAGTGGTAAACAGGTATGCAGTGAAATGGAAAGACCCTGCCATCAGATGGCATGTGGTGAGGAGGCCCTAACGATTGACACTGACAACATGGGAATGGTAGGCTGCATATTTGAGGTGACAGATAGCTTGCCTAACCTATGGGCCAATGGATGATGATGTAACCAGGCCAGGGGTACAGGGAGCAGCAGTGAGATTAGAAGCCACAACCTCTGGAGACAGAGGCTGTTGCAGCAGGACAGCCCTCACACATATTTGCTGTCCCTTACAAATAAAAAAGTATGTGAGGCCGAGAACTGCTCGCTTACTTTGCACAGGTCGGAGCAGTTTCAGGCATGTTGGGCCAATCAGCCTGGCATGTGCCATGTTGTTACCATAAGTATGATATTGTGTTTTCTCATAAAGCGTACATATATGATTGTTCAATGACAATCTTTTGTGACCAGGTGTTCTAGCATTCATGTCTACCTCAGCAAAGGTGTATGCATTTATATTTGAATCATGACTAAAAAAAGCAGAACAAAATAAATAACAGATATCTACCTCTAAACTGGGTGTCATGTGTGATCCCTGATGTCATGTCACTGACCTGCACCTAACAAAAGGGCAGGCAGCCTACTGAAAGTGGGAAAGAGCCCATCCTGTAAGTGATATGTGGATGAGACCATGTCACATGCAGGACCTGAGACAGAGGGTGTGTTAGTAAGAATTCTAGAAAGAGAGGAGAGATGTAGACTTGTGGGTTCCATGATTTGCAATGCATATACCACCTGACTGCTTGAATAGCTCCCCCTCTTTCTAGAGGCCTCTGCTAACCTTAGACTGATGGGACATCTTAGGACTGAGGAGTCATGTACAGGAGAGCTAGTGACTGCTGTGCAATGCTGGGAATCATATGCAATCAGGTAGATGCCATAAGAGCAACACATGTGCAAGGTGAGGCACTAGGAAGCAGAGCAGTGACAACTGAGAAAGTATCCCCCCTCCCAATGACACCAAAAAGCTGTAACAGCAGAGCCACCAACAAGGCCACACATACACCTGTGGCCAGGATCAGGGGTGTGTAAGGCAGGTATCCCAGGGGAGGGGAGGGGGGTGAGGTGAAGCAATCATTGGAGGAAGGAGGTGGCATTGTGGGATAAGGAAACCCCCCCCAGGCAGGGATGGAGGACAGGGAGAGGGAAGAGGTGTGTTCCCCAATAAAAAGTGCCTCTACCCCCACACTCTTCCTCTAAACGGTGTTTCACACAGCCTTTCCAGAGGGTGACCAGCAACGTGAGCCCCAGACATGTCTATGAGCATTCCAAACATCATAGCTGAAGCAGGAATACTTGCTTACCTGAATACAGCCACAGGCTTGAAAAGGCAGCCCATGTAATGTGTAACATCCAGCAAACGAGTTCGGATGGCATCAGTAGATAGGAAGTTGTCTCCGAACAGACAGGAGACGGAAGTTCGTGGTGATGTAGACGTATCTCTGAATTTAAACGTACCAAGGAACGTGGGCTAGACGTCTTTCGGATTTGTCCATAACCGACCAAATGAACGTATTACGTCAGGTCGTCTAACGTACAGCTTGTTGGACATGCTTAATTGTGTATAAATACATCTAACCTCATATTATCAAAAGTGTGGGTACTTTGACACCATGGCTCCCAAAGCACTGAAAACCATGTCGAGAAAGCCTAACTTCACCCAGGCTGAGACCGAAATGCTGGTGCAGGAGGTCCACACTCACCACCAGCGCCTCTTCTCGCCCCAGGGAGAGAGACTCGGGGCATACTCCAAGAGCAAGCTCTGGACCGAAATTGCTCACCACCTCAATGCAGTCCACCACCATAAGCGGGATGTGGAGGACTGCAAGAAGAAATGGCGAGCCATTAAAAGGGAGGTGCGAGCAAAGGTGGGGAACCGGCCTCCGGATAGTGACATGTCAGACCTCAGCCCCACGGAGCAGCTCGTGCTGAGCTTTGTATCAGTATCCTCCACCTATGGTGTGGGCACCCAGGACACCTCAACTGCCCCACCTACACAGCCTTCTGGAAAGTACCTGTCTTCATCCCCAGTCTCACAGCTATGTCCCATATTCTGAGAGCCCTCTCGTTCATCCGCCTTCCTCTACCCCTCTAATGGGCCAGTGAGTACACCTGCTGTTCAAACCTTCACATAACACCTGTTTGGGACTGCTGATGGCACAGCATGGAATTAGAGTCCTTCACCCTTATACTCACAAATTGGAGCATTTGCTATGATCAGCAGGTGTGGTCACGTAAGGTGTGTGCACATACACTGCTTTCATCCCCTTCATAATGTCACCAACACACCGCCCTATGGTTGCTGGCTATGTGGTACTACACCTTTGGGATGCATGTTACTGCCTACTCATCTCACGTACACACAGGTAGCGCACCTGTGCTATGCGGTGACATCTATATGTGCTTTACCCCAATGTAGATGCCAGCTCTGATGAGGAGCAGCCCTGCGGTAGTGGCATGGACACAGCAACTCTGCAGGATAAGCCAGCCACAACAACAGGCAGCCAGCAGGAGCTTGAGGACTCCCAGCACACCCTCACACAGGAGCCTGCGAGTGGAGCTGAGGACCTGCCAATTCTCCCACCACCTGAGCAGTTTGCCACTGTGGTTGACGAGACTGAAGACGGCAGTGAGGGAAGCCAGGCTGGCCGCTGGAGGGCACCCAGTCGCCAGCGTCGACACTTGGTTCGACTGGCCCAGAAGCTACTGGGCCACAATCTGACCCTGGAGGGGTATCGCCAGCAGAAGCTCCAGCTGCTGGGAGAGGCAGTGGAGGCCCAACGGGAGACGAATGACCTTCTGCGCCAGCTTGTGCATACCAACACTGCCATCGTTGGCAAGCTGGAATGATTCCGTAGTGAACTGCGAGCTGCACACCGTACTCCCTCCACAAGCCACCACACTGATGAGGTGCCTGCACCACCCTCCAGCACTGGCTCATTGCCAACAGGGCGCAAAGCCACACAGAAAACAAAGCACCCCCAGGTGTTGGGGCCTGTTCCGCGCTTGCCCTCCTCGGCTCCTTTAAGATGGCCAGCTTTTGAACACAACAACACTACCTCCAGCAGTGAGAGTGGCAGCTCAGACACTGATGTGGCGCCAGTTGTTCCAGAGACTACATCTCTACCTAGAGGGGGTGCTGGGAGGGGTGTCAGGGGCCATGGGAGATCATGTGGGCGAGGGAAAGGGAAGTAGGTGGGGGCTGCAATTGTTTGTGTAAGGGGTGGGGGTGGGTTTGGTGAGGATGTGTGTATGTAGGGGTGGTGTTTTTCACAATATGTGGGATAATAAAGGTGTTTTTGGAAAAGAACCTATAGTCAGTGCTGTTTTCCAGCTTCGGTTTATGTACACTGAAGCTGACTATTGTCAGTGCTGTTTTCCATTTTCGGTTTATGTACACTGAAGCTGACTATTGTCAGTGCTGTTTTCCAGCTTCAGTTTATGTCACTGAAGCTGACTATTGTCAGTGCTGTTTTCCAGCTTCGGTTTATGTACACCGAAGCTGGCTTGGTTTTGCAGTCCAGTTAAATGGCACTGGACTGATATAGTGTCAGGTGGCTAGGGTACACCATCCATGTCAGACGAAGTGGGTCTGTATTAGACGGTGCCTGGCGTTGAACCCTTTGTGGACGGCACTCTGCTTGGCTCTGCGGTGTGGGGGTAGAGGGGGGCTCATCATCATCAGCATCAGGTTGTTGCTGTGGGGGATCCAGCAGTGGCTGCTGTTTGCGTAGTGCAAGGTTATGCAACATGCAGCATGCCACAAAGATGTCAGCCACCTTCTCAGGCCTGTACAGCAGCTGGCCCCCCGAGTGATCCAGGCATCTGAAGCGGTTTTTTAACTGGCCAAATGTTCTTTCAATGATGCTCCTGGTGGCTCTGTGACGCCGGTTGTATTCCTTCTCAGCTGCAGTATGAGGGTGGACAATTGGAGTCATCAGCCAGACTCGCTGCGGATACCCCCTGTCCCCTATCACACATAGAGGGAGAGAGAGAAAACAATGATGAGTGGCAGTGATTTACAGGTGCAGGAGGAGAGTGTTGGGATGGGGGGAGGGAACAGGGTAGCTGTGTCCCTGAGGTGCTTATCTAGAAGCCAAGCCCCATTGAACTCCCCCTGGGTTGCTCTCCTGTGGAGGCCACAATGTTGCACTATATAGGAGTCGTGTGTGGAACCAGGGTATCGGGCACACACATCCAGGATCTCTCCCTCTGAATTGCACACCACCTGCATATTCATGGAGTTGAACGCTTTCCTATTACAGTAACTGACCTCGTCCGCCCGAGGGGGTCTCAGGGCAATATGAGTGCAGTCTACCACTCCGATGACAGAGGGGAATTGTGCCACATTGTAGAACCACCTCATACTGTCTTGTAGGGCCTGGGGAGTGGTGGGGAAGGAGATGTAGTCACGGGTGTGGGTTAAGAAGGTATTAAGAAATTGGGTGAGGCAGTTGGAAATGGCAGGTTGAGTGAGCCCAGTGCTGGAGGCCAACACAGACTGGAAGCTCCCAGTTGCCAGGAAAGCGAGGGCTGTTGCTACTTTTAGATGCACTGGTATTGGGTAATTACGGCGAGTGGGGGCCTGTAGCAGGGGCTGCAATTGGAGGCAGAGATCCTGGATGGTGGCCTTGTCGAATCGGTATCACTCCACACACTGCTGGTCGGTGAGCTCAAAGAAGCTGGAGCGCCTCCTAAACTGCCTCCTACGGTGCACTCGATGTTGGGGCCTGTCATTCTCCATCTCCTCCTGCAGAAGGAGTTCCACAGCAATGACCACATTGATCCCTTCCATGGGCCACAAAGAAGCACCTGGCAAAGAAAGCACAGCTCATTACAGTGTAGACAGGCACCAGCCAAGCAGTCGCCCCACACTCCCTCCCTCCAGGGATTGAGCCAGGTGGTGAAACAGAACACTCATGCCACACGCTAGAGACCACAGTGCATGAGTAAGCTGTAATAGATGTAAGAGAATCACTGGTGATGGTGATAGGAGGTAGGATGAGAGAGGGTTGTTTGCAGAGGTGGATGACACGTGGGGAGACACACAGCAGTGAGACACCTCCAGGGTTCCTCCACACCCTGACCCATAGAGCCAGAAGGTGCAATTTGTTTTGCCATGCTTGGGAGGGCACAAGTGTTCTCATATATTGAGAGAGTAACATATTTTATGATGTGGATACATCCATAACATACTGTATACTTAGTTTTAATAGTAGTTTGCTGTTTCAGATATGTAAAATACAGTATAAAATGTTCATGTTTTTCAAACAAAGCTCTTTGGCATCATTATACTTATGATTTGATATGCACTGATGACAACAGCTGTTCCAACAGTGACAGAATACCCCAAAGGAAAGGAGACTGCAGGTGCTGGGCTGGAAGAGGCAGGATATAGGATGTGACTGGCCCACTGTATTCATAATTTAAAAAGTTTACTTATTACTGACAGGGGCTCATGCTGTATCCAGGCTAATGAAGGGTCATATTATTGGCCAGATTCACAGGAAGCTGTAGCAGGCCACTGGCCAAGGCATTAGGCTATGTTACCCCTGCAGCATCTGACACAAGTTGGACGTATATATGATCTGCTAGTAGGATCTACAGTGTAGATCAGGGGTGTCCAACCTGCAGCCCAAGGGCCGCATGCAGCCTCGTGAAGTATTTTGTGTGGCCCCGGTCAAGGGCGATGCAGTGTTTTCCTCTGCTGCCTCTGGGTGTTTACCGTCTTGCCGGATCCCTCCTCTGTCTTGCTGCAGTGTTTGCGCGGTCCCAGAAACAATTTTTTTGGCCAATGCGGCCCAGGGAAGCCAAAAGGTTGGACACACCTGGTGTAGATGATAATGTTTCCTTTCGAGTCTCCTTTCCCAATTAAGCGGTGTACAGCAAGGTTAAAATATCCCTAATGTATACAAGATATTTGTTATGCTCTAGCCAAATGGCAGACCTCGCTAACAGCTGGCCAACAACCAGAACATGGCAACATTACTTCAGGTGGATGGGAGAGGGTGGTCAGATACAGCAAAAAAATGCTAATTTGCCATTATGTTGGTACATATACATAGGCAGCACCAGGAACATTCAGTGATACAGAGTGTGGCAGTGGCTAATAAAGCAAAAAGAATATTAGGAATTATCAGGAAAGGAATGGAAAATAAAGATGAAGATGTTATCATGTCTTTGTATCATTCTATGGTGCGGCCGCACCTCAAATACTGTGTAAAGTTCTGTTTTCTGCATCTCAACAAAGATATTGTAGAATTAGAAAAAGTACAGAGAAGGGCAGCGAAAATGATAAAAGGAATGGGACTATTTCCCTTTGAGGAAAGGCTAAAGTGGCTAGGGCTCTTCAGCATGGAGAAGAGATGGCTCAGGGGAGATATGATAGAGGTCTATAAAATACTTAGTGAAGTGGAGTGGGTAGATGTATATCGCTTGTTTACTCTTTTCAAAAATACTAGGACTAGGGGGTATGCGATGAAGCTCCTAAGTAGTAGATTTAAAACCGACCACATTTTCTGGCAAGAAATTCCAGAGTTTAATTTCTCAACAGGTAATTAAACTCTGGAATTTCTTGCCAGAAAATGTAGTGAAAGCAGTTAGCTTAGCAGGGTTTAAAAAGGTTTGGATCATTTCCTGAAAGAGAAGTCCATAAGCCATTACTAAGATGGCTTAGGGAAATCCACTGCTTGTTCCTAGGATAAAAAAGATATGCAGGGGTAACTCATTCAAATCAAAATTACTATCGAGTGACTCAAGAGGTCAATAGAACAAAAATAAAGTCACCACTAGTTCATCAATACACTTAAGGAACTAATTTTTATTTAGAACTCTGCTCAGAGACATGAAGGCTGAAAACTCGGCCTCACCTACCAATCATTGCAGTGTTCAAAAAGGATTTTAAATTTAAAGTACCTTTAAATATGCTAGCTAAAAAGCTATGCTGAGAATATAAATGCTTCCATGAGTTTTATAGTTATGAAAAAAGACTTAGCTTTGAATAGTGACTGGTTCCGACGTGCACGTTTCGTGGCTGCGTCAGGGAACCGACAATACAGCTGGATTTAGAGCTGGTAGTGAAGTCACTGAAAACAAAAGATAAATGCTATGAAACAACAATTCTTTACAATAAATTTAGTTTACAAAAACGCTATAGCTCTATCTTATGGCTATTTAAATCTGTTTTAATCCTTGAGGGCCACTGTTGGAAACAGAATACTGAGCTTGATAGACCTTCGGTCTGTCCCAGTAGGGCAACTCTTATATTTTTATGATGTTGGTACTATAGTGAGCATTAGCACAAAGCAAAAGATGGATGTTTTTCTTGACAATATTGCTTAATTGTGATGTTCAAAAAGGAAGAATTGAGACAATTTTCACTAAGTTTATCCAAATAGCAATGGGGCAGGTAGAAGGTGTGTTTTGTGCAGGACATGGGCAGGCTTTAAATATGGATGTTTCTCAGTGATAATGGTCCAAAGCAAAAAAGTATGTTTTTATCTAGACCTGTTCAGTCACGACTAAGTCAGAAAAAGCTCACCACTGGAGGGATGAAGGCGTATCTCCCCTCCCACCTCCTAAAGTTGTGACAGTGACAGTAAGATACCAGGCTCTAGGACAGCTCCAGATATTATGGCTATTCTTAAGAAAGCAGCAAACAAGTTCATAGAGTAGCCTAATGGTCAGTGCAGTGGATTGTGAACAAGACCCGGGTTCAACTTCCATTTTAACTCTGTCATTTCAGTACAAATAGGTGAGCCTTCCTGGAACATAGAATACCTCCTGTACCTAAATATACCATATAAGTGACCTATAAGCCTGAGGGTTATTGTGGTGGACCTTTAAGTACAGGAGGTTTTCTCCGTCTCTGAAGATCTCACAGTACAATATGAAGGGGTTTAGGTGGGTTTGGACCTGTGACCCTTTATGGGTAGACCACACATAGCATTCATAACTACAAGAGGAAGAGGTATGTTTTTAGTCTTTTCCTGTGTGTGGGAATCAGCCAGTTTGAGCTGATAGATTGTTCCAGATGTATGGTCCAAGGAATTCAAAAGTGGAGTTAAACTTTTTTTTCTGGCATTTTTGTAAAGAAGATGGGAAAGGTATTTTAAATTGTTGTGTAAGTCTTGAATTGAGGAAAGTGTGAGAGACTGGAATACAGGTCAATAGTCCATCTCCATAGATGGCCTTGTTGATAACACAAGCTAATCTGAAGTGAATATGGGTGTGTTAAGCATGCAACGAGCAGCTCCAAGCCATAATCCAAGGGACGTGCAACCTCAGCCTTCGCCAGGTTGGGCTTTCAGGATTTCCACTGTGAATATGCATGGAGGCAGTGCATTCAAATAGATTTCTTGCATATTCATTGGGGGAAATCTGGAAAACCCAGTGAGATTGTAAGGACCGAAGTTAGAGATCCCTGCCATAACTGAACCAGAAACGTAGATGCTTTTCTGGTTCCATTATGGCTGTGAGCTGTACATTTCGAGACATGTTCAGCAAAATGTCTCAGTTCAGGCTTAGAATCATATCGAATATGCCCCATCCACATGTTCTAGCAAGTAATTGCAAGGTGACATTCAGATGGGGGAGAAAGGCATAGGAAAGCTCTGGGTGTGTCAGCAAGCAACACATGCAACTTATAGACTATTGTCAGTGGCACACATGAGATACCACATTTAGGTGTACACATTTAAGCCTGGTATTGATGTGGCATAAGTGGGTGTGCCTAGATGTTGGTACATAAATGCCAACTTATACTAGAATTCTATAGCAGATTTGGTGCTAATTTATCCCTCAGATTTTCAGCGCCTATATTTTAGCACACTCTAGGGTCATTCCATGTCATGCAGTTCAGAGCTCCCCAGCTAGAAGCTACGTTGGATGGCATCTGCACATGCGTGGATGCAACGTTGTGATGTCACATGCAACGTCATTGCGTCACACCAGCACACGCGCAAATGCCCTGCCAACAAGTGAGCAGGTTGAGGGGGCAGGGCTGGGGATGATTATGGGGGCCAAAAGCGGCGTGACTCAGGCTGGAACTGGAGGGGCCATGGGTCCAGTTTTTAGTTCCATAAAATCTGCTAACCATAACCACAACCCCCTTATATTTTAGGGAGATGTCTGCAAAACCCACTGTACCCAACTGTACACCAAAATAATAGCCCTTATGCAGGTGTCACCTATCTGTGGGTCCAGTGGAATTAGGATGAGGTTTGGTAGGCTAACATGTTCTACTACAAGAGTAATAGTTAGAGTGGAGTACAGGCCTGAGTCCCCAACTCTATGGTTCAATACACCACTCACCAGGCTACTCCATGAGCCTGCTTGCTGCTCTACTAGGACTATGCATAACATCTGACGCTGTCCTACAGGCAAGTATGTACTGTTTCATTCACATCTTTGGAGGGTGGGAGGAAGTCAGTGACTACTGGGGGAATGGGAGGGTCATGCTTACATCTCTCCAGTGGTCATCTGGACACCTTTTTGGGCACTTATTAAAATAGTTCCAGCCCCAGATGTCTAAATTGTGCCCTGGCCATATTCTTAAATGTTCGATTATGGCAGAAAAATGTCCAGGTCATAAGCCCTAGTCCTGCCCCTAGCAAGCCTCTAACACACCCCCTTGAGACTTAGACTTACTGCGGATGAACAAATTGGAAGGGAATGGCGAGAAAAGCATCCATCTGCCCCTTTATGCCACCCTTTGAGTGTCTTTCTTTTTTTGAAAATGAGCCCCCCAATTAAGGAAAGCAAAAGTACGCTGTGTCAAATTTTGGGTGACACACCAGTGTGTTTCAATAAACTGGTTGAGAACCACTGATCTAGAGGTTATGCTAGAGGGGCAAGAGGTACAGATAAACAAATAGTAGGGGGGATAGAGATGTTTCCACAGGGGCAAGGGACAAATTGAGGGTATACATTCAGAAACTGAGTGACGGAGCAGCCATTGCAAACACAGAGAACTGCAAAGTAGTGGGGCAAAGTGGATTCATGGTAATGGCATTAGGATAAGAGAAATATTAGGAAAAGGAAAATACAAGTAGAAATATGATCAGAAATAAGATGGAAGCAATAAATTGAAGATGAACTCTGCAGATCCCAAGAGAGAAAGATGATAAGTTTAAACTATTTATTGCAATATGTATCCTTATGTTTATGTTTGCACCGCTGTGTATGTTCCCCTGTAAACCACCAAGAACTTTGCATTGTGTGGTATATAAGTGCAATACAAAAATCCAAAAAATCACTCCAAGACAAAAGCACCACACAAGCCAAGAAAGCTAGCTTATTACTTAAGCGAAAGAAAAGCCTCAGACAAATGGAGAGGTGTACCCACACTCTTCCACTCAAGCATAATAGGCAAAAAACTTTTGCACAAGTTTAAAATTAGAAGGTGGGAGCAAAAAAATAGCTGAGAATGATTAATTGAAAAACCACTAAACACAAACAGGCCAGACCAACGATCATTTTGTGGCCTGTAACCTCTGCTTCAGGGCCTTAGTGCCAAATCCAGGCTATTCTATAACACAAAACCCAAACCCAAAAGGGAAATTAAATTTCTCACCTGCTGAAAGTTGAAAAAGAGCAGAAGCTCATTCAACTACTTACAGTACGCAGATCCTAACTGCTGCTTTCAACCACAACTTCCAAAGCACTGTTGTGGGGCTTATAACCATGTCCAGCCCTGTCAGGAGAAAAATCACATGACAGGTCAGCTGAACACGAACCAGCCAATCTGGGCAGACCATGTCAGCTCATTCACAAAACAGAATGATTGAAATCACATGAGCTAGAAACAGCTGATACACAAAAGACAGCAGACTAGACAAATGTTGCAGACAAAATAAAACTAAAATGATGGCATGATTAACTGTAGAAATGCTGACTTGTGCAAAAGTTTTTTTGCCAATGATGCTTAGGTGGAAGAGTGTGGGTACACCTCTCCTTTTGTCTGAGGCTTTTCTTTCGCTTATGTAATAAGCTAGCTTTCTTGACTTGTGTGGAGCTTTTGTCTTTGAGTGATTTTTTGGATTTTTGCATTACACTTCCCTCCATTCCTCCCTGTTTTTTGTGGTTGTATATAAGTGTAAAACATAAATAAATAATGTAAAAACTAAGATGCAATCTGAATCAGGAGCAGAGCAATGGCGGTGCAGGAAGAAAAAGGACTAAAAGTATTTCAAAAGGCATTTAAGAAGGAAAAAGCATCCAGTATAAGATAAATTGAGAAAGCAATGATTTTTCCAGTATTTTTGGAGGATCTCTGCTGGCAAATCTTCAAATGCCATTCCTATGCATTTAAAAATGTTTGACCTGAGGGAACTGAATTCCCTGGCTCACTTTCATTATTATCGACATCTACTTCACCAAGTCTGTCAATGTGTCACACACATATCAACTTTGTGAAGCCACTGAATGTGGTAAACTGTATCAGATGTATTTGGAATAATGTGCAATCACTGCCTTAACATTTTAGGAACAATATCAAGCTTTCAGTGAAGCAGAGGTGCTACAGCTTGCCCATAAGAAAATCAAAATTAACGCCACAACAATCTAAAAGATAAAGTCAGAAGGCAAATGTGAATGTGTCATCCTGGAAATCCAAGGGAAATGCTACAGAAAGAAAGCTTTTCATTGTATTTTTCGGGGGCCTGAACAATGGTCCAGGGCCATTGAGAAATATGGAAAAAGGATCAGACAGATTGCAACAAATACAATTAAAATTTGACAAAATGTAAAACTCACTCTCGTCTCACACTCTGCTTACTCAGTTTTGAAAGCCCCTCTAATACCCTTATTCTCTTCCTATTTTATGTTCTCCACTTCAAATTCCTTTTCACACTCCCAAACATCTCTGTCCCCTATCTTTAAGTTACTTCTCACCTTTACTTTTTTACCCTTCCACTGGTACCCTCTCCAATCATCTTACTTACTCTACTCACCCTTCATAAATAACCTCTACTTCCTTTACCTTCTCTCCCTTGGAATCCTATCATTTTGTCCCCACATCCTGTAGTCCTCTGATCTCATTTATTTTACTTCCTCCACCCATAATCCCAAAATCTCTTTAATCCCTATGATCAGGGGGGAGGGGGAAGGGCTGTGAGTCAGGGAGTGGAAGCCTGATTGGGGCTAGGAAGTTCTATACCAAGGGATGGAAGTGCGATGATGGAGTGGGGGGTGGGGGTTTGGATAGTTGAGTGGGAACATGATCAAGAAGTAGTCTGGATTGGCACCACAGCCTCTTAAAGCTCTGACCAAGGAGCATCAGGCCATGGTTTTGAGACCTGTTGCTTCCAGCTCACTTGTATAACACCACTCGCAAGGTAGCTCTTAAGCAGACCTTGATAACTTCCCCCACTGTGGCAATTATATCCAAGGCCAAAAACCAAGAAAACTGATATCCCAGTTCTATGCATTAAAGAATGCCTGCTGATAAAAATAAGTTCTACATGAGCAGCAAAAGGATTCCAAGTTATTCAGCATAAACCTTTATTCAGCATTCCTCTGGCTTTACTTTAAAAAAAACAACCCTCAGAAATCAGAAAAATGTCATTAATCCTTGTATTTGACACCCATAATGGATGCAAATATAAATCCTACAGAGGGCAGAAAGCACAGCTACTCTATAACTGTATTTTAACTCTGTGTTAATCTAAGAAGTTAGTTCTAAAATCAGGATTAGGATTAATTTACCACCGTTTTGATGAAATTCACCCAAGGCAGTATTAAAGCTCTTAAGAATAAGTTAAACATAGGCAGTAGTTAATTATAGCAGTAAACATATTCAGATAAAAGATACATTGAGGCCAATTCTATAAAGCAGTATCTCTCAATTTTTTTTTAGCTCCGGCATACTAAATGGAGCAAATGTTTTTCGCGGCATATTATAATTGAAATTATAAAATTGCAAAACCAACAAAAAAATTGAGAGTTATTTATTTAAAGTTCTTTAAGCTATATATGGGTAATTGTAACAATGGTGAAACTAAAGTAGATAAAATAGAATTGCTTATCAATGCGATGGATGTGCTTGTTTTTGAGTGCAAATTAACTCTAAATGCAGCTCGATAGTCGACAAGCAAACACGCATGTCATCATCCACCATCTACAGTCGTTCTCTTTTTTTCAATTTAATGTCTGTCAGAACTGAAAATCCAAGTTCGCAAAGATAAGAAGATCTAAACGGTAACAAAGCCTTGATTGCTTTGTTGCTCAAGTTAGGGTAACTACTGCATAAAAAATTAAACTAAAATTACTTGTTAGTTTTCAAGAACCAGTTACATCAAAAAATGGGCGATTGTATCCTTGCGCACACAGTCACTCATAACATTGACAGACTTTTCTGTATGCAACGTACATGTAATCTATTCTAGTGTATATTTATAAAGGGCCTATTTAAAAATAAAGTCAAATTCTAGAATCTCTCATGGTACACCTGGAATCTCTTCGGGGCACACCACTGTGCCGTGGCACACAGTTTGAGAGACACTGCTATAAGGGGTAATTCATGTCAACTGTTCCAATTTCAAGGAGGGTCCCCAGTCGACATCTTTAACAGATGCAAAATAGTGGCCTAAATAAAGGAGATCCTAACTCTGGACCTAGTTGAGATCATGTCCCAAAATTTGGATAGCTCCTGAAACAATGTCATCAATTTCTGAGATGGCTGAGTGGGGACAAGGTGCCGGGTTTTGAAAATCTATCCAGATACCCAGAAATGTCCTCTAAAAGGAAACCCAACACTCCTAGATGAGATCATAATAACCCCCTCAGACAAAGAATCAACAGCAGCATATGGAACCTGGTCCCTCTTCCCCACTATACAATGGTCAGACTTCAAACAAACTCTACAAAAAATACAGTCACGCAGCCATTGTCTTTCATATCTACTAAAAAATGCCAGCATCAAATTCAGCTCTCTCCTCCTATAATGGACGCAAGCAATGCTTACAGACAGCCTTTTCCCACAAGACCTCAGCAAAATCATCGTCACCCCAATTCTAAAAGACTCTAAAGGAGCAACAGATCAACCATCTAACTACAGACCCACATTATGTCAAATACTGGAAGGCCTAGTAGCCAAACTCCTCACTGACTATCTAGAAGACCACAACATACTCCACCATACACAATCTGGCTTCAGAACCAATTATAGCACTGAAACTCTACTAGGATCCCTCCTGGACACAGCTAGACAACACCTCAGTACAGGCAAAAAAAATGTTCCTCATACAACTAGATCTCACCGCAGCATTTGACCTGGTAGACCATAACATTCTTCTAAAAATTCTGGATGCAATTGGTATCATGGACAAAGTACACACATGGTTTCAAGGTTTCTTAAAGTCCAGATCCTACAGAGTAAAATCAGGCAACGAAAAGTCAGAACCCTGGTCTAACCCCTGTGGCATGCCCCAAGGATCCCCTTTGTCCCGCACACTCTTCAACCTCTACATTGCATCCCTCGACACCTATCTAGATAAATCAGACCTAATCTCCTACAGCTACGCAGATGACATCACCATTCTTCTCCCTTTTGATCAACCAAAACCCTCCATGAAAGACACTCTACACAAAACATTAGAAACAATAACAACTTAGATGAAAGACCACAAACTGAAACTAAACCCAGACAAAACTAAATTCATTCTCCTCAAAAATGATAAGACCCCATCCATAACAGATCTAGTAATTAAATCAACCACATTTCCCATGCAACCCACTCTAAAACTACTGGGAATGATGATTGATAGATGCTGTAGCATGCAACCACAAATCAATAAAACAATACAGAAATCCTTCGCAATCATGAGAAACTTAAGACAAGTGCAAAAATTCTTCGACAAAACACAATTCCGGATCATAGTCTAGGCTCTAGTGCTAGGTCTTCTAGACTATTGCAACATTCTCTATGTCCCCTTCCCCGCAACCATGATTAAACAACTTCAATCAGTCCAAAACACAGCTCTGAGACTCATCTACTCACTGAGGAAACATGACCACAACACTGAGGCGTACCTCCACTCATACTGGCTACCAATACAAGCAAGAATACAATTCAAGTTCTACTGTCTACTATTTAAAACCATGAATGGCGACAGCCCAACATACCTGAACAACCGCCTAATCCAAACCACCTCAACCAGACAAAGGAGAACCCACTCTCCATTCACATACCCCCCAATCAGAGAAGTCAAATAGAAAAAACTGTACGATGGCCTCCTGGCGACACAAGCAGCGAGATTGGACCACCAACTCTCCACTTTGCTGATAACGACCCCAGACTACAGAACATTCAGAAAAGAAATAAAAACCATACTATTAAAAAAAAAAACCTACTACCCAACAATTCCTTGAAATCAATCTAACACCATCACTATTCTCAAAAACAATCTAACGCCACAAGAAACACCTCATCTCTTTGAACCAACCTCACTGTTCTCAAATTCCACTGAAATGGCCAGATATATCCTTATGTAATCTGACTTGAACTGCAAGGTAACGGTGGAATAGAAATCACTAATGCAATGTAATGTAATGTATTCATGGTCACGGTCACCGTGGATCGGTTGGAAGCGAAGGATGGAGGGTCAACGGGGGTAATGCGATTCGGCTGTGCGGCGGGGGAATCGCAGCTGCCTACTACAAGAGCTTATTTTCAGGGGTAGGGCTTATATTAAGACCTACCTGAAAATCATGCTAGGGCTTATTTTCAGGGTAGGTTTTATTTTCGGTGAATTTAAATTTTGATGATTTGTTTCTCTTTTGCATTTTTTTAAGGTGGGATATTTGTAGGTGGGATATTTTCCATGGGTGATGGAAAATAAAGTAAAAGGTGTAACGAATGAACTACATTTCCCAATCAGACAGTTTGGGATGCTGAGCTTCGTAAATTGTTCTCGCTTTCATCATCATACATATACTTTAGAAAACTACTAAAATCAACTTTATTTGTCAGATTTTTGGGAAATTAATTGTCTTAAAGGATGTTGTTGTACAGTTTCTTTACCTTGTAAAAGGCCCTGCACTCTAGAAATGAAATGTTATGTTAAATGTTACAAAACACCACCAAAAGTCTAGCAGCACGCAATCCCACAGGTACCAAACAGCAAAGAAAACAGTGGGAATGGACAATGACAAGAGCCAGCACTGTGAAGTAAAATCTTGTTTATTTCAATCTGGGACGTACTATAACATGGGCCCAACACAGTACTGTGTTTCAGTGAACATAAGCGCCCACATCAGGAGTCACTAACATAGAGAAGGCCTCGTCCAAGGCAAAGCAAATGATGGGATGTATCAAGAGAAGCTTCGTCAGCCGCAAACCTGAAGTCATAATGCCACTGTATAGAGCCATGGTGAGACCTCATCTGGAATACTGTGTGCAATTCTGGAGGCCACATTACCGTAAAGATGTGCTTCGAGCCGAGTCGGTCCAGCGGATGGCCACTAGAATGGTCTCCGGACTCAAGGGTCTCTCATACGAAGAAAGACTGGGCAAATTACAGCTCTATACTCTAGAGGAACGCAGGGAAAGGGGTGACATGATTGAGACATTTAAATACGTCACAGGTCGTGTAGAGCTGGAAGACGACATATTCGTTCCCAAGGGACCCTCGGTCACAAGGGGGCACCCGCTTAAACTTAGAGGAGGGAAATTTAGTAGTGACACCAGGAAGTACTTCTTCACAGAAAGGGTGGTGGATCAATGGAACAGACTTCCGGTGCAGGTGATCAAGGCCACCAGCGTGCTCGACTTTAAGAATAAATGGGACATCCACGTGGGATCCCTACGAAGGTCGAGCTAAGGAACTAAGTCATATGCACTCAGACTTAATGGGGTGGGTCAGTAGAGTGGGCAGACTTGATGGGCTGTAGCCCTTTTCTGCCGTCATCTTTCTATGTTTCTATGTTTCTATGTTTCTATAAATAAAAAACAGAGTTAAAAATATAAAAATTTAAAAGAATGTACATAAGAGCATGACATTAAAAATACATATAAACAATAAATACATTAAAAATATGTACATAAGATGAAATGTTATGTTATATGTTACATCAATTACATTAACAGAGGACATTTTATTGGTAATATATTAATTTAAGAAATTAACATGAGCGCTGTGCTTACAGAATGTATTCACAATTAAATTATTGCTCGATGATCAACAATATATTGATTTTTTTTTTCTTTGAGGAACATCATACAAATTTTCCTCATTTCAACTCCTGAAGTAGCAATGTGTAGTTCCAGTTTGATTAGTTCAGTCACACTGAATTCCTCTACTCTAGCTATGAATGTTTGCCTTAGTAAAAATGCATCTGTGGATATCATTGGTATTTCTGGATATAGTACATTAAGTAAATTCTTCTTTACGGAGAGGGTGGTGGATGCTTGGGATGTGCTCCCGAGAGAGGTGGTGGAGAGGAAAACAGTAACGGAGTTCAAAAAAGCGTGGGATGAACACAGAGGATCTAGAATCAGAAAATAATAGTAAATATTGAAGAACTGAAGCCAGTACTGGGCAGAATTGCACGGTCTGTGTCTGTATATGGCCGTTTGGTGGAGGATGGGCTGGGGAGGGCTTCAATGGCTGGGAGGGTGTAGATGGGCTGGAGTGAGCTTTGACGGAGACTTCAGTAGTTGGAATCTAAGAACAGTACCAGGCAGAGCTTTGGATTCTTGCCCAGAAATAGCTAAGGAGAAGAAGAAGAAAAAAAAAACCCAACAAATTTTTAGATTGAATCAGGTTGGGCAGACTAGATGGACCATTCGGGTCTTTATCTGCCATCATCTACTATGTTACTATGCTTCCCCTTTACACAGCCTGTTATTGTTGTTATTTCATTTACCGTATTTTTCACATGGAGATGGAGTTCTCTAATTTAGAAGACTGGGAATATGGATTCCTAATTACATTCATCCAATTATTACAGCTATAAGAACATTAAGAACAATATTTTCCACAGGAGTTCCGATTCTTTCATTCTACAGTGCTGGTAACATTTTTTGTGTGATAGTCTATCATCATCCGAGTTCATTTTTGAAATATGGATTACAACACATGTGGAAGGGCATTTTCAAAAGAACATCCAAGTCAGAATTGGGACGTCCCACCTAACGTCCAAAAGCATGTCCATCTCACAGCCATTTTCAAACAGGAAAAACATCAGGGCTTCCTGTTCATAAATACATGAAAGTATCCCAAGTGGACAGCCATTTTCTAAAAGAAAACTTCCAAATTATGCATTCAAAAAAACCCGTGGGCCAAAGACAGCTGGCTGGCAGCATCTGTACAAAAATGACCACACAGACATCCCTGAAGAACAGAAAAGCAGCCTAATGGCCAGTGCAGGGAGCTTTAATCCAGGGCACCCAGATTCATATTCCACTGCAAATCTGGTATTTTAAATGATGAGACCTCCAAAGACAAATAAATACCTATTGTACCTGATTGTACACCACCTCAATAGCCCTAAGGCTTGCGGGTATCATAAAGATTAAGGTACAGTCAGTGGCGTAGCAAGGGTGAATGGCGCCCTCTTTTCCACCCCCACCCCCTGGCTTCTTCTCAACCCCCCTGCCGCATGCATGCCCCCTTCCCCCATACCTTTTTAATTTTCCAGGTGCCAGCAACAGCACAAACTCGCTGCCTGCATTGTGCCAGCTATTCCTCTGATGTCACTTCCTAAGCGCGGGGCCTGGAAGTGATGTCAGAGAGAGGCGACACCGACGCAGGCAGCTTGTTCATAACGCTGCTCACGCAGGGAAAATTAAAGAGGTACGAGGGAAGGGACACACGGCAGGAGGGCGGAGAGGAGGACGGATGCCTGCGCCCCTTACAATGACCATGCCCCGAGCGGACCGCCCTCCTCTCCCCGCACTCCCCTTACTATGCCATTGGCTACGGTAGGTATATCTCTGTTTATGGAGGGCTCAAAATTTAAAGGAGCAAACAAAACCAAAGCCCAGATGTTCCACAGTCAAAGAGCGGGAGTCCAAAGCACAAAAGAAGAACAGACTGTGGAATACAATGATCTTGTTGAGGCGTTTATTATGACAAGTCAGCTAAAAGTACAAATCCAAAATGAAATCATCTTCACTTCATGAATAACTGACGTGTAGTGTGATACGGACCCTACACGCCAGTTATTCATGAAGTGAAGATGATCTCATTTTGGATTTGTACTTTTTAATCTGACTTGTCATAATAAATGCCTCAACAAGATCATTGTATTCCACAGTCTGTTCTTCTTTTGTGCTTTGGACTTTCAAAATTTAAAGGAAAATGAATTCAAGGGGTATTTGAACCTGGGTCCCCTGATTTACAGTCCACTGCGCTAGCCACTAGGCTACCCGTCAGACCTGCTTGGTGTTATATTTAGAATAGTTGCAAAATATGTTGCCCCAACCTTTTATCTTATGAATCAGATTTATACATTATTATTATTATCTTCATCAGATGCTCAGAGACATAAAGTTCCTGGGAAACAAGTCCCCGTTAAGGAACTTACCACCCAATCATTGCATATGACCACGCATGGAATATGCTTCTACTTGCATTCATGAAGTGTCTTATTAATGACCCCCAAATTGTCAAAATTAGCACTAATCTTGAAAGATGCTTAAAGGGTCTCCTCGGGAAACCCAAATTCAAATGTTAGCGTGCTTATCTGGATAAATCCACAAAGTGGTTATCGTGTATTCAAACGTGTCATGTATATTCCATGCAATGCAAGGTCAGGTCTCTGTAAAAGTATTAGGGCTCCTTTTACAAAGCCGCGCTAGCGGTTTAACGCATGTACGGTAATAGCGCGCGCTAAATTGCTGGCCGTGCTAGCCGCTACCGCCTCCTCTTGAGCAGGCGGTAGTTTTTCAGCCAGCGTGGGGTTAGCGTGTGATGAAAACTCATGCGCGTTAAACCCGCTAGCGCGGCTTTGTAAAAGGAGCCCTTCGTTCAGTTTATTTTTAAAATTTCTATACTGTCTAGGTCCTAGGCAGTTTACAATATACCCACACACACAAAATGCCTTTAAAAAATACAAAAGAGAAACAAATCATCAAAATTTAAATTCATAGTACTTCCTCAAACAGGACCTCAAACCCTATAGAAAAGTAAAAAGTCTTATCAGTAATGCTTATATTCCAAATTCTTAGTACTTTCAAATGTACATAAGAAGATCCCTGTCAGAAAGTCCTGATTTAAAGGAGATTTCAATGCTTTGCACATGTGCACATAAGCGCTGTCCAGTCTTCCAACTGCTGCACTTATGTGAGGTGTAGGTGGGATATATGGGTTATATATTATGAACCCGATTCTATAAAATGCACTAAGCATCACAGCGCATAATGGCTGTCTACCTTGAGTTACGTGTCAATCACGCCTAATGGCACCTAAATTGGATCAAAACCTTAGGTGCCTGCTATTAAGCTAGGGTTTTTCTGGCCTAAATACTGGCCCATGAGTTAGGTGCCTACTGGCACCCAAGTCCATTTTAGGCACTGTTAAGGAAAACACACCTAAGATCCGCCCCCAACCATGCCTACTTTCTTGTAGGTTCCTCGGGCTAGGAGCCTACCAACTTAGGTGCCTACCATCTAATTAATTGTTTTTTTAATCACTATTTACAGTAAAACCTTGGTTTGCAAGCAAAATTCGTTCCAGAAGCATGCTTGTAATCCAAAGCACTCATATATCAAAGCGAATTTTCCCCGTAGGAAATGATGGAAACTCAGATGATTTGTTCCACAACCCCAAAACTTTAATACAAAATACTATATGTACTTGTATTGCAAGACCTTGCTCATTTAGACACTCCCACAGTGTCAGAGAGAGAACCATTGGCTCAGTTGTGATGATGCGACGCATGTATACTGTATGTACTCATATTGGAAGGCTTTGCTTGTTTAGAACAGTCACTACACTCCCGCAGCGTCAGAGAGAGAAGAGCCATCGGCTCAGTTGTGACATTGCTTATATATCAAGTTAAAATTTAATAAAATGTTTTGCTTGTCTTGCAAAACCCTTGCAAGCCAAGTTACTTGCAATCCAAGGTTTTAACTGTAATAGCAATTTTCAATTAGCATTACCAATTAAGCCTAACTTTAGACATCTCTTACAGAATCGGGATCTATGCATGTGTCTGGGGGTGTGGAGTTGTATTTATGTACACTTCCCCCTCCGTATTCATGATTTCGTCAACAGTGGTTTCGATTATTTCTGGTTTTTCATTCCCTGGCTCCGCCCCCTAATTTATATCACAGGACATCACTGCTCCCAGCATTGCACAGAGGAAATTGCTGCTCCCGGCGTTGTACAGAGCAAATCACAGGTCAGGTTATTCGGGTTTTGCATCTTTGTAGTTTTTTTAACAGAAAACCGCGAATAACATATGAAAAGTTATTTGCAGTTTTTCTGTATTCGCGGCCATGTTGTTCCCCTATGACCGCAAATGCGGAGGGGGAAGTGTATGTGCAAATAGGCATGTTTGATTGTGTGGATGATGGCAATGCTAGTGTAGCTACGTGTAGGTTGTGGATTTGTGTGTAGTGGCTTGAGGTAGAAGACTAGAGGGTAAAAGTATATAAGAGTTTGTGTGTGCTGTCTATATATGGTGCGTGTCTGTACATGACAGGTGAATGGGTTTCTATGGAGATATGGGGTGTTGGTGTGCAGAAATGGAAGTGTGTCAACGTGTGTGTTTGGGTGGGGGTGAAGATGCACAGTTCCAAACATGGGGTTTGTGGGTGGATGTACTTGTGTCCTTTTGAGGCTCTGTGCAGTGGTATAGCAAGGGTGGGAGGCGTCTGGGATTGTGACGCTACCCCCCCACGCACGCTCTCCTCTCTACCTCCCACTACTTCTGCGCCAACACACACACCCCTTTCCATCCCCGTACCTGCTTAAATCTTCGCCAGTGCAAGCAGCTTCTCTGGTCTGCTGCTCGCACTGCCTTTGGCTTTCCCTCCGATGTCACTTCCTGGCCCCGTGACCCCGAAGGGATTTCAGAGGAAACCAGGCTGACACAAGCAGCATGCTAGAGTAGTGACTCCCGCTGGCGAAGATTGTGAAGAGGTACGGTGGGCAGAGTGAGGGAGGGTGTGAGCGTGGGGTGGGGGGAGCTGAAAATGGCACCGAGGGGCGGTCTGCCCCCTTCCCCCCTTACTACACTACTGGCTCTGGGGGAACTGACTTCAAGTTATAATCAATTCAGTTAAGTAAGGATATAAATAGCATGTTTCAAAAATTGTGTTTCTAGCTCTTATTGTTTCAGAGAGCTTACGAGATAAATAGGCCAGCAAACAAACTTCCAAAAATATTTTCTGGAAAGGAAATCCTAGATTTCTTGGAGTATTCATATTTAAGCATTATCTCTTCTCCCCAATTACAGAACTTATTTTTCTTATTAACAAATATCAGTTTAGTGGATTAACATGATACTCAGGGCTCCTTTTACAAAGGTGAGCAAGCGTTTTTAGCACACGCACTGGATTAGCGCGCACTACCCGAAAAACTACCGCCTGCTCAAAAGGAGGCGGAAGCGGCTAGCGCGCGGCATTTTGGCGCGCGGCATTCCGCGCGTTAAGGCCCTAACGCACCTTTGTAAAAGGAGCCCTCAGTTCTTTAAACCAAATCCTTGACACAGTTCAAGACTTCATTTATAATTAATTAAAATATATATCCTGTATATCTCTGTCTCCATGTGTCTAGATAGATACACACAATACATTGTATGCACTATCTTTCTAAAACTCTCACACCTCGTTAACCTGAGGCTGTAAGATTCTCAACACAAGCCATATGGATCCCGTGAGAGATTGCACAGGTACAAAACTCCCCTTTCAGCGGATCTCTTCAAGGTTTAGGACTGATGCTGCAGAATGTGGGAAACACTGTGGCAAGTGATGGGGGAGGGGATCCAGCTTAAGTCTCCTACAGTATGTTGATGTATTTGATTTTCCTCTCTGCAGTTTGCAAAGTCAGGTCACTGAAAGGGTCAGTTTGTTTAGGGAAGCTCTTACTCCCTCATTTTTCTCATACACACACACACACACACACAGCTGTTGAACTGGTAATATATATATATATATTTAATTATGATTTAACTGGGCTGGACATATTAGCAGTAAACTTCAGTATGGCAGAAGACTGTATGGCTCTCTAAATTGAAAAGAAAAGGGGGATAATGACTCATGGTTAGGGTTGGCAGAATTCCTAGCAGACTCCCTAGTATGTATCCAGTTAAGGTATATGTTTACTAAAAGGTGTTAAGCTCTTAGGGCCCAATTCTAAAAACGGCATCCCGATTGTAGACGGCAGTAAGTATCCTACCGCCGTCTAATGGACCAATCGGGACACACATTTTTCTAAAAACTCAATGGGGCGAAGGATGCCTTCAATGTAGGCATTGTTTGCATGTGTACAGAGATGTCTAGGCACGCTTACAGATGCCCAAAACCGATGTACGCGTGGTTTACGCTGGAAGTAGCCTTAAGCATCCGTAGGCGTGCCTAGGCATTTCTCATAGGTGTGAGTCAGATGCCTTAAATGTGGGCCTATAAGATACATTTAAGGCATCTGTAGAAAAAAATAGATTCTGGACACATTGCCTACCGGTGACTGACATGCGGTAGGCCCCTAATTTGGCAGACGCTGTTTCCAGAATCAGGCTCTTAATGCACCCTAACATGGCTGTGAAAAACCATCCTCTTTACAAACCCGGCTCCTTGAAGACCCACATCTGCACCCCGGATGGATGGATCTCAAAGACACCACCAAATATAACAAATAGAATGTCACTAAAACTTGCATGCCACCACAAATGTAACCTGCATTATTACCAAATTCTCTGACAACAAAGATGAACCCAGCTGCAAAGAAAAGCTATTTTACCTCCATGTTATATCTACATGGAAAACGCTGCAATTTAAACCACCCTATACCACTAAGGCTCTCTTTTACTAAGGTGCGCTAACCAATTAGCGCATGCATGCTAGTCTATGGACACATTAGCGCACATTAGTAAAAGAGGGGATAAGTCTGAATTTTTAAGTCTGCATGTTATGTCTATACTGTAAATGCTGTAATCTAAACCCCTTTGTCCATATTGTAAATACTGTAAAGTCTGTATTTCTCACTAAAATTTGTCCTACCCATTCTATGAATGTACTCTTGTAACCCGTTCTGGGATCCTTTTGGGAGGACGGGCTAAATAAATAAATAAAGGTGTTAAGCGGTAATATACCCGTTAGTGTGCGCATTGGATAATATTTCTGGGAGAAGGCATAGTCACTACCCACCCAATATTCAGTGCTAATTTATTTAGTTAGCTAATTTTATAACCCGTCCTCCCCAGGAGCCTAGAACGGGTTACAGCGAAACATTCACAATATTTTGGAGGCCCAGGATTAAGGGTACATTATACTGAAGGGTGGAATAAGGGAGGAAGTGGCATATTCACAATATATTGGAGGCAGAGCATTAATGGAACATTCACAATAAACTAGGAAATTGGAGTGAGGGTTACAGAGGTACATTCACCATAGGAGGGGGGCTATAGATTGACAAGGCAGAGGTGGTTGTTAGATCAGCACAAGTTCTAGAGGTATCTGTGGATGTACTGGAAAAATATAAGGATGCATTCACAATGTATTGGAGCCATTTGATTAGATTAGCCGGCCTGGAAATGTTTTTCACTCAGAGAATAGTTAAGCTCTGCAGCGCATTGCCAGAGGTTGTGGTAAGAGCGGATAGCGTAGCTGGTTTTAAGAAAGGTTTGGACAAGTTCCTGGAGGAAAAGTCCATAGTCTGTAATTAAGACATGGGGGAAGCCTCTGCTTGCAAACACACAAAAAATATATACCAACTCAACGCTATAAAGATTTGTTTGAAAATCATTTCATGAAACATTGCAACTACTGAATTTAGTATAAGGAGGAAAAAAAGCCTCAGAACCCCGTCTTCAGATAGATGAAATCTTGCTGAAAGACTGGAAAGGATAAGTACCTCACTGGCTTTTTTTTTTTTTTTTTTTAAACCCTCCTTAAAAAGTGTTGATAAATGCTTGTTAAATTTTGAATGAAGTGATCTAAATGTTAAAGTCCATTAAATTGTGGTAAAGGTACACAGCCTATCAAACACTTTTTCAACAGGCTTATAAATACAGCTGCAGCAACTTATCCTTTGAAACAGGTGTGCTGGGCCGCTTGTGCAGGGCTATGTAAGCGTCCCTTCAGCCTTCGTCCTCCGATGATGGTAACCAGTGTTTCGCTCAAAGCTGCGTCAGAGGGGCAGGAGGGGTAGGACGTGATCTTTGCAAATCGGCATCAAACGGAATGCTTGCCCTGGATCAGTAGCATGGAATATTGCTACACCTTGGGTTTTGGCCAGGTACTAGTGACCTGGATTGGCCACCGTGAGAACGAGCTACTGGGCTTGATGGACCACTGGTCTGACCCAGTAAGGCTTTTCTTATGTTCTTATGTTCTTATGTAAGCCGGCTAACTGCCAATATTCAGTGGAAGATATCTGGCTATCTCCCGCTGAATATCCCATCCAGCTACTACTACTACTATTTATTACTTCCAAAGCGCTACCAAACGCACACAGCGCTGTACATTAAACATGCAAGAGACTAGCTGTGTCATGAACTGTGATAATGTTTAAAGTGTCATTCTCCCTCAGGGAATTGCTCGCAGCAAGAATGGGAGTGGAGCAGGGAGGTCATTTTCAGCTAGGGTGTCATTGGCACTGGTGATTATATTCAGAATTTTACCTGCATTGAGGGAGGGGAGTGCAATTTTATAATATTTCCATGGGTAAAGTGCTGTTCTACCCCCCCTCCACCCATAAAGGCTTTGAAAATGTCCCTCCCTGTGTCACTGTTAAAAAATAAAAAGGTAGATCCGTCTCCCTTCCCCTCAGCAGAAAGAGATGGCAATCAGTTCAAAGCAAACTAGTAAAACAGAAATATGAATGGAAGCTGGGTAAGCTGATTAATTTAATGCCTAGGAAGGGTTTACATTTTTTTAAACTGATACCAGCTCTGGAATGAAAGACCATACTCAAAAAAGAAAGAAAAAAAAAAAAGTTAACTTTCATCCTGACTTTAGCATGCTGTGTTGTATTATTTGAACGAGTAGCTTGCTGTTAAGATGTCTGTAAATGGAAAAAGCTTAAGCTATTTACATATTTGCTTTAAAACAAATCCTGTAAATGGACAGGGCAGGTTTAATTTTGATAGGCACATTTGAGCATACCCAGATATGAAGCCGAGTGTTATGGTAGACTTCACAGCATAATCCAGTCATTATTTATTACAATAGGCTAATAAAATATAGTTGGATGACAACTAGCCTGTACGTGCTAAACTGACTGAATAGAAAGGGCTGAAGACTAAAATACTATTACTACTAATACAACTGCTTTCTATAGTGCTAATTTCCCCCACTTGTTCCCCCTTTCCTTAAGTTCTCTCAACTTGTACTTCACTCATCTTTTGTAAACCGCATAGAACTTAACAGTACTGCGGTATATAAACTGTTATTTATTATTCAGTGCTGTACATCAAAACATAGAAATTACAGTCCTTGCTCCAAAGAGCTTATAATTTAGTCAAGACATAGAAGAAATAACAACATACTTACTAGATTTATTGCACTTAAGTTATATTAGAACATTTATTAAAATGAACAATGAATATAAGAATATAAAAGTTGCTATACTGGGACAGACTGAAGGTCCAGCATCTTGTTTCCAACAGTGGCCAATCCTGGTCAAAAGTACCTGGCAAGATCCCAAGGAGGAAAACAGATTTTATGCTGCTTATCCTAGGAATAAGCAGTGGATTTCCTCAAGCCATCTCAATAATGGCCTATGGACTTCTCTTTTAGGAAATTAGCCAAGCCTTTTTTAAACCCCGCCAAACTAACTGATTTCACCACATTCCAGAGTTTAATTACACATTGTGTGAATAAATATTTTCTCCGGTTTGTTTTAAATCTACTACTTAGTAGCTTCATCGCATGTCCCCCAGTCCTAGTATTTTTGGAAAGAGTGAACAAGCGATTCACATCTACCCTTTCCACTCCACGCAGTATTTTATAGACTTCTATCATATCACCCATGAGCAGCTTTAGCCTTTCCTCATAGGGAAGTTGCCCCATCCATTTTATCATTTTCACCACCCTTCACCTTTTCTAATTCGCTATATCTTTTTTTGAGATATGGTGACAAGAAGTGCACACAGAATTCGAGGTGCAGCCATACCATAGAGCAATACAAATGCATTATAACATTTTATCTTTGTTTTCCATTCCTTTCCTGATAATTCATAATCTTATATTTGCTTTCTTAGCCATCACTACACATCGCACTGAGGGTTTCAACATATCTTCAACAATGACACCTAGATTCTTTTCCTGGGTAGTGACCCCTAAAGTGGAACCCTGCATCACCTATCTATAGTTCAGGTTCCTCTTTCCCAAATGCATCAGTTTGCACTTGCTCACATTAAACATCATCTGCCATTTTGATGCCCAGTTTCACATCCTTCCTCCCATGGGACATCAAGCAGGGTGAGTCCTGGCAGGAGGGAGTGGGCATCCCTCCTGCTGATGTCAGGGGGTCCCCTGCCGCAGCTGCGCAGCTGATTGTGGCAGGGGTATTTTCCTCCCAATCAGATGAGCCAGCAGGACGCCCTGAAGCTGCAGTTTCAGGCAGCCCTGCTGGCTCAGCTGACCGGGGATAACTTCCCCTGCCGTGATCAGCTTATGGCTGCTGTGGACTGGTTTCAGGATCTCACAGCGGCATAGATAGGCAGCTAAAAATGTAGGCCAGGGTTTTCTGGGCCTACATTTCAGCTGCCTATCTTGGTTGCATCAGGTGCAAGTCTGTAACCGGCACTGACATGCGATCGGCAGCCACTTTTAAGGCAGCCGCCGACATAGGCACTGGTTCCAGAATCTGGGCCTATAGAGAATCAGGCCCTAAGGACCTGATTCTATAAGAGGTGCCTACATTGAGGACGCCCAGCGATGCCTAAGTTAATTGTTTTAAATTGGGTTAACTGGTATGGTAATTGACCCTGCCATTAAAAGCCCATTAAAAAAAAATAACAATTAAGGTTGTGCATGGAATACTGTGTGGTGCCTAGAGATGTTTCAGTCGAGGTGCCCTGCGATGCCTAACGACGTCTTCCTGAAAAGTAGGCTTGGTTAGGGACAGAGAATAGAGACTAGGCATCTGTGGTAAACGCCAGGAAATTAGGCCAGATAAAATCTGGTCTAATATACCGGCGCCTACCTCTAGGATGTCTAGTGATGCTTAAGTCTGCTTAGACGCCGCTAGGCATGATTCTAAAATGACATCTAGCGGTTGATTGACAACCACACGGAGCAGGACCAACAAGTTAGGTGCCGCCAGGCACCATTTATAGAATCAAGCTCAAACAGGACTTTGTGCTTTATTGTGTTGGCACCAAACCTCTGGAACAATCTTCTCCTCTACCTCAGGATAGAATCCTCTCTTGCCAAGTTCATATCTCAATTAAAGGTGTATTTGTCTCTTGCCTTTACCTCATCAATTTAAGATTATTATATTCATCTGTCCATTCATCTTGCTTGCTGCTCGCCTCTCACTGTTGCGAATCTAAGATATCAGATGTAACCTTCCCTTATGTTTTTCTCTCCCCCAGTTTTCCTGTTTGCTGATTGGATCTTCCTTCCCCCTTTCCCATTTTGTGAATTTTCTGTTTCTTGAAATTTAGGGCTCCTTTTATGAAGCCGTGTTAGCGGCTTTATCGCACGTAACTTTTCAGCGTGCACTAACCCCCGCACTAGCTGAAAAACTACCGCCTGCTCAAGAGGAGGCGGTAGTGGCTAGCGCGGCTGGCAAATTAGTGCACGCTATAATGCGCGTTAAACCGCTAACGCGGCTTCATAAAAGGAGCCCTTAGTCTGCATACTTTAGCCCTTTTTATCATTTTAGTTATGTTAAATGCGTGGAGGGGCAAAATCAAAAAAAGCGTCTAAGTCCCCTTTTGGCCTAAGTCCCTAAACGTTCAACCCAGAAGCAGGGAAAGTGTCCATAACCAAAACAAACGTCCATGTTTTGATTATGGCCTTCCTCTGCCTAAACGCCCAATCTCCACTACATCTAAAAGTACCCCCACAGTACGTCTACACTTTTTAGCCATAATGAAACAAAAACACGCCTAGGCCACAAATGTCCAACAGAAGGGCTTTTAGGCGAAGGAGGAGCCAGTCCTTCGCCTAAAAGCTGGATTCTGTAACAGGTGTCTGTCAAAAACAACACCGGTTACAGAATCCCCCCCCCCCACAACGATCCAGGCAGGAGGGTGCCCAAGCCCTCCTGCCATGTTAAGCTGCGACCCCCCCTCCCCATCCCGACAACATCGGGGCAAGAGGGAGCTCAAGCCCTCTTGCCCCCCTCCGACTCCATCGGGGCAAGAGGGAGCCCAAGCTCTCTTGCCCCCCCCGACTCCCCGACTCCATCGGGGCAAGAGGGAGTCCAAGCCCTCTTGCCCCCCAACTCCCCGACTCCATCGAGGCAAGAGGGAGCTCAAGCCCTCTTGCCCCAGCCAACAGCGACACCCCCGACATATCGGGGCACGAGGGAGCCCAAGCCCTCTTGCCCCCCCGGCTCACCAAATCCATTGGGGCAAGAGGGAGCCCAAGCCCTCTTACCCCCCGACTCCATCCAAGGCCCTCCTGCCCTCGATGAACCCCCCTCCTCCCAACGTCCACCCCCCCAAAACCTCCGATTGGCCCCCCTCCCAGCTGACCCGTGACCCCCCGGCCGACCCCACGACCCCCCCACCCCCACTCCCCTTCCCAGTACCTTTAGGTAAGTTGGCCGGACAGACGGGTGCCAAACCCGTCCGGCCGGCAGGCAGTCCTCCGACGAATGTGGCCGGATTGGCCCAGCCTAACCAAAGCCCCGCCTACTGGTGGGGCCTAAGGCGCCTGGGCCAATCAGAATAGGCCCGGAAGCCTTAGGTCCCGCCTCAAAATAGTACCTGGCGGGCCACATGTGGCTCCAGGACCGCGAGTTTCAGACCACTGATATATATACATATATATATATATATATATAAATATATATATGTTGTACCATTAAGATTACATATATAAAACTAGTACTGAGTAATTCTGGGAGTTTTTTTATTTGTGCTGACTGAATGTAAAAGGGTTAATTGAACAAAGTATAAAGCTGTGCAGAGGTGACAGCTGTCTCCTAAGGTCTCCATTTATCAAGCCGCGCTAGCGGTTTAACGTGCGTAATAGCGCATGTTAAACCGCCGACTGCACTAGCCGCTAATGCCTGCCTTGAGCAGGCGGTAGTTTTTTGGCCAGCATGGGGGTTAGCGCGTGATTAAAAGTCACCCGTGCAAACCCCTCTAGCGTGGCTTGATAAAAGGAGCCCTAAGTTTTATTGTTTTGTGACATTCTATCCAGTATTTTTCTTTTTTTTTTAACATTTGAGGACAGTTGAAAATTGATGTATGAGCTTCAGTTCCTATTAAACTGTTTGGTCAATAAAATTGTTTTAAAAGAAGCATTGTATTTTTAATATTAGAATCTAGCCTTGAGAACCGCATTAGCGGTTTTAGCACATGTAGCTTTTAAGCATGCGCTAAACCCACGCTACGCAGCTAGAACTAACGCCAGCTCAATGCTGGTATTAGCGTCTAGCACGGCCGGCAGTTTAGCGCGTGTTAAACCACTAACGCGGCTTCGTAAAAGGCGCACATAATTTTTCCTTGACACTGATATTTTATTAAGTTGTGGGTGGGTACAAGCATAGGGGAAACTTACCCCCTCTTCTACGAAACCGCACTAGCAGTTTTTAGTGCAGAGAGAGCAAGAGAGCCACACTGAATGGCTCGCACTGCTCCCAATGTTCATTGAGTTCCTATGAATGTCGGGTCATTCAGCATGGGCCATTCAGCGCAGGCCATTCAGCGCAGCTCCCCCCGAAGAGGTCCTTAAATTATCTTTTTTTTTTATTATTTGGGTAGCTAGTGTCCACAGTAAAATTGACTCATAAGAACATAAGAATTGCCGCTGATGGGTCAGACCAGTGGTCCATCATGCCCAGCAGTCCGCTCACACGGCGGCCCTCTGGTCAAAGACCAGCACCCTAATGGAGACTAGCCCTACCAGTGCACGTTCTTGTTCAGCAGGAACTTGTCTAACTTTGTCTTGAATCCATGGGTGTTTTTCCCTGTGACAGACTCCAGAAGAGTGTTCCAGTTTTCCACCACTCTCTGGGTGAAGAAGAACTTCCTTACGTTTGTACGGAATCTATCCCCTTTCAACTTTAGAGCGTGCCCTCTCATTTTCCCTACCTTGGAGAGGATGAACAACCTGTCCTTATCTACTAAGTCTATCCCGTTCAGTACCTTGAATGTTTTAATCATGTCTCCTCTCAATCTCCTCTGTTCGAGGGATAAGAGGCCCAGTTTCTCTAATCTTTCGCTGTACGGCAGCTCCTTCAGCCCCTTAACCATCTTAGTCACTCTTCTCTGGACCCTTTCGAGTAGTACCGTGTCCTTCTTCATGTACTGCAACCAGTGCTGGACGCAGTACTCCAGGTGAGGGCGCACCATGGCCCAGTACAGCAGCATGATAACCTTCTCTGATCTGTTCGTGATCCCCTTCTTTATCATTCCTAGCATTTTGTTTGCCCTTTTTGCCGCCACCACACATTGCGTGGATGGCTTCATCAACTTGTCGATCATAACTCCCAAGTCTCTTTCCTGGGTGGTCTCTCCAAGTAACGCCCTGGACATCCTGTATTCGTGCATGAGATTTTTGCTACCGACTCCAATTAGAACAACTTATAGGGATATAGGATCTTGCCTTTTTGTGTTATTAAAGGTAAGGAGTAGGTATACTGTTTTTGTTTTTTGTTTGTTTTTTTAAGAGTGCTGGTACCCAACGGTTCTCATCAACAGAAAAAGAAGAAAACTGCATACTTACCTGTGCATACCTGAAGGAATCTAGTTTTGGAAAACCACATTAGACTACCTGTAAGAGACAAAAACACACAAAGATTCAAATTCTTATAAAACTATTTAGTAAAAGACACTGATATAGATTTAGACTGATTATTTAAATATCCTTGTACTTATCTGATTTTGTTGGAGGTATTATTTAGTGAGAAAGTACTTTAAAGAATTTCTTAGCTATCTAAAAAGAAAAGATACAGTAAGAAAAAATGTTAGTGTCAATTCTGAAATTTATTTTTCACCCGGTAAATTCTCTTAAGGGTGAAGTATTGTATTTTGTGTTACTCTCTTCTCCCTTCTTGAAAGAAGTTCCTACTCTGATACTCGATAAGCCTGACTACAAAAATTAGAAACAGTAGGAATTCTCTAATCAGGAGAAAGAAATGTTACACGTGTTAATGGAAGAGAGGAAGGGAGAGATGCATGGAGAAGAATAGAGAGGTTTGACCCAGGGCACAAAGCAGGGAGAGAGAGAGAAATGGTATACAGTGGGAAAGAAATAGAAATGTTGGATATAGCAGTGGAAGGGAAAGTACAAAGACAAAAGATGAATGGTGAGCATGGGGAAAGAAGAAAGTGTCAAATGGGCAGGAGACCCTGGTGAGTGAGTTAACAGAAGACAAACAGAAACCAGAGCCTGGGACCAACATGATTTGAATAATAAGATGACCAGACAACAAAAGGTAGAAAAAATAATTTTATTTTCTATTTTGTGATTACAATATGTCAGATTTGAAATGTGTATCCTGCCAGAGCTGGTGTTAACGAGCATAAGCTAACAGAGAGAGGAAAAGTATTTTTGTTTTGTTTATACCACAGCTCTGTCATGGGGGTTGGAGAGGGCAAAGGGAGGAGGGGTTGAGGAGGCTACAAAAATAAACCCGCCAGACTATTTTAAAAAAATTCCCCATGGACACTTTTTTTATGCTGCAGAAAGGCCTTGATACCGAGGTGGTTGTGGGTGCTAATTTGCTAGAAGAAAGCAGGATGGAGGAAGGAGCTGCAGGGAAAAAGAGTCAACTAGTGGGCATGGGTGGCATCCTGATGCCCTTGGAGGTAACTTTGCTGGATGTCTGGAAGACGCTCCAGAGAATGGACAGTACTATTCAAAAGCCAGCAGAGGAAACTTTGACATTGGTAAGCAAGGTAGACTCTTTAACAAAGACTGTTGAACATTTAAAAAAGGAAAATGAAGCTAAGTTTGTAAACATCAATGAAAAAATAACTGCTCTAAAGTATAATTAAAGATAAACTGTTGGTTCACAAAAAAATAGAGCAATTGGAGAACTATAATCGAAGACTGAACTTGAGATTATTAAACTTCCCGAGATCTTCAAAGATTTCTTCAGTAGAAATGTTCAGGAAATATCTATTAGAAGTACCGAGTTTTGCTCCTGAGACTATACCTTCCTTAAACAAAATCTACTATTTACCTGGTCCTATGAAGAGAATTGGGAGCGAGACTCCAGAAGTCATTCAAGATCCACAAAATCAACCTTTTGATGGGGGAATATATCTGCAATCCTTGAAACGTCAATTGAGGAGAGAACAACTTTGCTTATTTCATTTGTTTTTCTTAAAATCTTATTTTCGGAATGCACAAACTCCTTTCTTTGGACAACGGATTTGGATTTATCCCAATGTTAACAAAACTACCCAAGAAAGGAGGAAAATATTTCTGGCAATGAGGCAAGAAACAAAAGATTTGGGGGCTACTTTTCAATTAGCATACCCATGTAAGTGCCTCATTAAATATTTAGGGTCAAAATATACTTTCTTCGTGCCAGACCATCTCCGGAGCTTTCTGGATATGAAGAAGATCTCCAGGATTTAAAGGGTAAAATAATGAGGAAAAAAAGAGGAGTAATCTCCGTTAAAACCATTTCTTTTCTTTTTGTTATCTTGTAAACTAATTAAGTTCCCAAGTTTCAGGGTTCTCCCACACACACAGGATTGTTGGGAGTCTAAGAAGATTATTAATTATTGCTTTATATGATTTTCCTATGTATTGTTAAATTTCATTTTGCCTAACCAAGTGTATTACTTGTTAATGATTCTCAAATAAATAAATAATTTTTTTTTAAATTGCTCGATTGGGCAGGAAAATTAAATCAAATCAAATTGAAAAATCAATTCAATAGACCAAATCGAATCAAAAAAAATTTACCTGAATCCGGCAGCACTAGCCTGTAGTGGGACCGACAGATGAGAGCATGACAATAGGTAAGAACAATCCATGCTAAATTGCAAATACAATGTTAAAATTCATGCTTCCTGGTTGCTGAATTACTCTAAAAGTTGTTTTGTTTTGTCTCCCTTCCCTTCTCTCCCCCCCCCCCCTTTATGGGTTCAGCATCCATCCAACTCCCCTTATTTAATCTATGTATGTGTAATTGTAACAATGGTGAAACTAAAGTACAATTAGATAGATTCTCATAACATTGACAGACTTTTGCATACCTGGTGTACATGTCATCTATTCTAATGTATATTTATGAAGGGAATTTTTTAAAATAAAGTAAAATTCTGGAAATAAAACCAAGGTATTTTGACACCCACCAGACAGGACTTAAGAGACCTAGCTTTTCTTTTGCATTACAAAACATTAATTTAAACTGCTTTGTCACCTTCCTATCACCCATCCATATCTCTCTATCTCCCATCCACCATCCCTCTCTGTTTCTCACCTTGCTCACCCCTCCCTCTTTCTGTGAGACAGTTTTGCTTTGTTTTATTTCTATATATTTCCCAGGAAAAATGGTCATACTGACAAGTGTGCCCCTGGAAGGAATAGAAAAGGTTGTCCCATTATTCTCCCAGTGATTGATGTCCCCTACTGAAAGCAAAACTTGCAAGGGATACCGAGCTCTGTGACAGCATTAGAAACAATAAATATTTATGGGCCAAGAGAGGTTCAGGGAGTCTTCCTTATAATGTTACATGTACCTTAGTGTGGTGAATGGAGGGGCAGTCCAGAGGGAGCTCATATCTTTTAAAGGAATCGATACATCGAGGCTATTTTCCTGGGAGAATATATTTTTTAAAATTTACAAAGTTGCAAAAACAAAAAAACAAAACAAAAAGCCAAACCCATGAAGGTAATCATAAAGGTTTGAATTCAATTTGAACTTTTTGGGGAAGAGATGTGCGGGATTGATTTGTCACTGACAATATACATCCATAAATCTGAGGCGTTTCACATCTACTGTGTGTGTCCTGCAGTTCAAACCTACAGTAGTAACACTAATATCCTTTTATACTTCTCTTTTCTCCAAGAGATCATAACCTCTTAAACATTTTATTGAATAATAAAAATATCAGATCATACCCATCTAGTCCCCTCAGCACTTTCCTCAGCATACTAGGAAGAATGTATAATTATAATTGAACTAAGCCATTCTCTCTCTTGGATTCTTTACCAAAACATTTCTTTCAAGGACAGAATTCTTTCTCTCCAGGGTGGGTTAAGCATTCCTGTGTTATACTATTTAGCTTCCATATTAAATAAATCTTTCCTTTGAAGAACTGCTGCAGTATGATGAATCTGCAGGAAACTATAAAGCACTGTATCTGCTGTAATTTCCATGCTCTTTGCCATAATATCGTGTTATTTGACTTCTGGAGAAAATGATGTCATGCAAATATCATTGTTTTATCTTTCTGAGGAGCTAATGCCTGTTAATTCATTAGGCCTTCAAGTTTCTTTTCCTATGTATTCTTTTAAACTGGAAGGAGTGCTTCAGGAACTCTAATTACGGATAAGTCTGATATTTCAGTTGACAACTAATATACAGTACATCCTCAATAAGGGCTTTTACTTCGGTACAGCAAAAAATGACCTTACATGCCTTTGGCTAAGTCTATGAGTTTTACTACAACAGTAAAATAGCTGATTTTCCAATTATTGTATTAATGATCATGCATTAATGTTTCCAGGGCACCAGTTCATACCATATGTCAAAAAAACTTGTATATGTGCATATGTGATATCTGCATGGGTTTATAAATTCAAGAAAATACTTGCACTCCAACAGTAGCTACATATAAAAAATAGTACTTATTTTCCCAATGGAGGCTAAAGATTGGCTTAGGCCTCTCCCATGATGCACCAGGGAGTGGCCTAAAGCTCAGTGGCATAGCAGGCCGGGTGGAAGAGCAGGAACAGGAGGTGTTTGCGGTACCTCCTTCTCCTAACAGAAGGTAAGGACACTGGGGTGGGGAGGAGGAGGGGTGGGGAGGGGGCACTGCAGTGGCAGGAGGGAGTGGGCATCCCTCCTGCTGGTTTTTTCAGGGGAGTGGGTGGGCCAGTGGGAGTCTTCATGGGAGGAGGGAGTTGGCATCCCTCCTGCCAGTTTTTGGGGGGAGTGGGTGGGTGGACGGGAGACTTCGTGGCAAGAGGGAGTGGGCATCTCTCCTGCTAGGTTTTTCGGGGGAGCGGGTGGGGTTGGGGAACAGTGGTTCAGGGGGGGCATGCCATTGTCAGCTTTTTTAATGGGACAGATGGTGCATGTTTAAGCCGCGCAGAACATCTGTCCCATTTTTAAAAAAGAGCAGAAGCCCTGACAGCAGTGACAGGAGTCTTCTTCTCCTGTCACTACTGTCAGGGTTTTGCATGTCTCAGTCACTTACTGAGCAATTGAGTTGGTGGGTTTGCATGCAAATGATTTGCATCTCCAAGCAAATTATTTGCATGCAAACTTGATAGTGAATCAATCGCTGTTTGAAAATTGGCCAGAGAATCTAGCCCTTAAAGACTTTGGCTTCCTTTTATATTTGATTTCCTTGGCTAATTTACTACAAGATCTAAAAGTCAAGTTTTATATCTACGCAGATGATATTACTATATTATTGCCTATGTCATTACATTACATTACATTAGTGATTTCTATTCCGCTTGTGCCTTGCGGTTCTAAGCGGATTACAAATTAGAAGATATCTGGACATTACCGAGAGAATTGTATAACAAAGATTCATGTACATTACATGATACAGTTGATAGTTACAAATTAGAGGATATCTGTATTTATCCAATGGAATTACATAGTAAAGATTCAAGTACTTACAGGAAACAGTGGAGAATAACAATATATTCGGGTAGCTGAGGAGGATAACCTAACATTGAAGGGATAAGTTTATTGGATATATGTGGTAGATGCTTATTTAGCGGTCTGGATATTTTTTGGTTGGTATGATTCGAGGAGTTGACTAGTGTGTTATTCACAGGGGAGAAAGCATATACGAGTGGGAGGAGATTAGTAAGTAAGGAAGTGTTTTTTGAATAGAACTGTTTTGATTTCTTTTCAAAACACTTTGATGTCTGTTGTTTTGATCATCAGTTTGGTGATGGTGGGGTCAATTTTCGCTGCCTGAGTCGCCAGGAGGCTGTCGTAAAGTTTCTTATGTCGGGTACCATTATGAGGGGGGAAGGTGAATAGGTTCTGAGTTCTCCTTGATCTGGGTGAGTGGTAGCGGTGTAGGCGGTTGTTTAGGTAGCTGGGGGCAGTGCCATGGGTTACTTTAAATAGTAGACAATAGAATTTGAACTGAGTTCTTGTTTTATCGGAAGCCAGTGCGCGTCTACATAGGCGGGAGTCATCTTTTACAGATGATATAAAAGATCAGATCACTATAATTCTGGCAAAGATAAAACTTTGGATGTTCAGAGTCAAACTTAAACTTAATTCTGAAAAAACAAAATTTTTTCTTGCTAGTTCAAACGATATTATTTCAGACAAACAAGTTCTAATCAATGACCAAACTTTTGAAATTGTCCCCTTTATTAGGATTCTGGGGGGTATATTAAATCGCCACTTAGCGTTTGAAGAGCATACAGATTTTATGATTAAGAAATGTTTTCTGATCCTCTGGAAGCTTCAAACTATTAAAAGATATTTCGACTTTGCCTCTTTTAGACTTTTGGTACAGTCTTTAATTCTATCTGTTCTCGACTATTATTTATTTGGCATCCTATAAGAAAAACTTAAAATGTATTTGTTTAATACAGAATACAGTGATGTGCCTGATTTTTGACCTAAAGAAATATGACCACATCAGTCCTTTTTATTGGCAATTACATTGGTTACCTTTCGAGGCATGCATTCTTTTAATATTAGGCTGTCTTTGCTTTAAAGCTCTTTTTGGTCTGGATCCGGGATACCTAGCCTCTCAATTCAACTTTTATAGATCATTAAAAAATACTCGTAATAATTTTATGTTTATGTACCCTTCTGTTCAGGCTTGTCGTTACAAGAGATTTTTAAATAAGACATTTGCCTTTCAATTAGGAAAAATGAATTCTTGGTTAAGCCCCCTGATCTTTCAAATGTATTCTTATAATATTTTTAGAGAGCTTTTAAAACCACACTTGTTTGATAAGTTTGTTACATAAGTTTGTTCTTAACTGTATATTTTTATCATGTTTTTTCCTGAACTTATGTATATTTCACTGATTGTACAATTCTTCTTCTTTGTGAACCACCCGGAACTTTTATGGAGGGGCGGTATGCAAGAATAAAGTTATTATTATTTATACTACAAAGAAATTTAAACTATTTTGCATAGAACATAGAAACATAGAAACATGATGGCAGATAGAGGCCAAATGGCCCATCTAGTCTGCCCATCCGCAGTAACCATTATCTCTTTCTTTCGCCGAGAGATCCCACATGCCTATCTCAGGCCCTTTTAAATTCAGACACAGTCTCTGTCTCTACCACCTCTTCTGGGAGACCACCTCTCTGTCTTCTGCTTACTCACCCACCCGTCCTTCTTCCTGTGAAACTATCATTGAAATGCTTTCATGTTTCCCTTATACTATACAGTATATACTGATTTGCCAACATTTGCTTATTTCTGATCTGAAGAAGGGGTCACATTCGAAAACCAATTATAAAATGCATTTAGTTAGTCCAATAGAAAAATGTATTACCTTTGTTTTTGTTTCTAAATATTACCTTAAAAGGACTCCAAAAGAGATAACTTCAATTTTCTATGGAAAATATATTAACATTAGATATTATACAGATAAGATTCATATAAAATTACAAGGTGAGTTTGTGTAGGCCATCTAGATAGGAGATAAGATATTCAGGTCAGGATTTTCACAATTCATGGAATATTTTACAAAAGGCTTAGCAGGAGCAGCTGTTTTACAAAAATACACATGAACATAAAGAGCAGTAATTTCTATGTATAGATGTCAGCAAATATATGTCAAATGCCAATTTTTGATACTTGTTCCTTTTCCTATATCATTAAGGGCTCGTTTTACAAAGGTGCACTAGTGTTTTTAGTGCACGCAACAGATTAGCGTGCGCTACCCGAAAAACTACCGCCTGCTCAAGAGGAGGTGGTAACGGCTAGCGCATGCAGCATTTTAGCGTGCGCTATTCCGCGTGTTAAGGCCCTAATGCACCTTTGTAAAAGGAGCCCTAAATGTTTATCCCGGTGCCTATCCATGTAATACTCCTTTATTCATTTCATGGTAGACATGTAGGAGTAAACAATCATATTGCTGAATTGTATAGGGCAAGTCTTACCAGAAATTATTTTTGGTGAAGTACTCTGGAAATGTGAGAATGGCTTTATGCATCTAGTCTAAGTTCTAACTCCAAAGACATAATTATACTTCAAAACAAAATCAGGAAACTGGTGGAATTAATAAAGATTTTATTTACATAGAGGAGCATTTGCAATAAGACGTCTAAGTCTGATTTTGGATGTTTTGAGAAAGACATCTAGAAATCCAGTAGAGAAAATGTTCATTTTCAAAACTGTAAGACGTCTATCTTTTTTTCTTATTTTAATGAGTTATGTAAACGATTAGTATATCTATCATTTTTGGTCATGCTCAAAAATAAAGACAACCACATGAAAAATGCACAAAAGCAAGCTTTTCAGACGTTCATGCAGCCAGCATTCTTAGCAAACTGTTCACGGACAGTTGAGCACAGCAGAGGGGAACTCTTAAGAGGTACTGTAGTGAATGTCACATAAAAAGTCCAAGGTACACGTCACTATAACATGCTTAAATTGTATGGTGAGCCCTCCAAAACCCACTCAAAACTTACTGTACCCCCTTTACACCACAACAATAGCCCTTATGCCTGTAGGTGTCATCTTTATGTAAGTATTGTAGGTTTTGGAGGGTTCACCATACAATATAAAACATAGTAACATAGTAGATGACGGCAAATAAAGACCTGAATAGTTCATCCAGTCTGCCCAACCTTACCCACTCTTTAAATTACTGATTTAATTTAAATTTTCCTTCTTCTTAGCTATTTCTGGGCCTGAACCCAAAGCTCTGCCCAGTACTGTCCTTAGGTTCCATCTAATGAAGTCTTTGTCAAAGCTCACTCCAGCCCATCTAAACTATCCCAGCCATTGAAGCCCTCCCCAGCCCATTCTCAACCAAATAGCCATATATGGACACAGATCGTGCAAGTCTGCCCAGTACTGGCCTTAGTTCTTCAATATTTACCATTATTTTCTGATTCAAGATCCTATGGGGCTTATAATCGAAAGAGAAATACGTCCAAGTGCCGATACCAAAAACGGGTTTTTGACGCATTTCTAAACAACCTAGGCCTTCATGTAAAACATGGTCTAAGTCACAAAAACCCTCCTAAACTCACCAGATAAGCACTGAAAACACATAATATAGACCCCCACACACTACCCCAGTGATCACCAACCCCCCCCCCCACATCCCATAAAAATATTAATCACATCTTTAAAATTCAGCCTCCAGACCATCATCACCTGGCAGCCTGGCATAGGAAAGCCTAGTCGTCCAGCCCATAGGCAGCTTAAGTCATCTTGGGGGTGGTTTAGGGACCCATAGAGAGGAGGACCCACACCCATAAACCCCTGTAATCACTGCATTGATACTTAAACATGTGCACTCCCCTATACACCCCCAAAACCCTTTTTTCCTGGCATATAAGTGGTTCCTGCAGGCATAAGGGCTATTGGGGTGGTAGATAAGTGGGTCTAGGGGATTCTGGAGGTGGTTTGAGAGGCTCATCATAACCTATAAGGGAAGTGTAGGGAGGAGAAGACATGGCTTCCTTTTTGTGAAGTTCACAGCAGTGCCCTGTAAGATACCCCACTATTAAGGTGGCATGTCTGGGTGTGCAGTCCATCACTTTGCAGACCCCTCCCACGTCCAACAGGGCTTGTTCTAGGCATTTTGGATTTGGATGAAAAGTTGGACGAAAATGTGGTATAAAGATGGACGATTTAGCGGCTTGGACGATCAGATCGGCAGGACGTATAATTAGACGATTTTCGAAACAAAAAAAATTTTGGACTTATTTTTCGAAAATGTGTTTTAGGCTGTTTTTTTACTTTGGATGACTTACGAGTTGGACGTAAACAGACTTAGACATCCCTTTCGATTATGCCCCTCCACATGTTCATCCCACGCGCTTTTTTTTTTTTTTTTTTTTTTTTAACTCTATCACAGTTTTCCTCTCTACCACTTCCCTCAGAAGCACATTCATCAACCACCCTTCTCCGTAAAGAAGAATTTCCTTACATTACTCTTGAGTCTACCACCCCTCAACCTCAAATTATGTCTTCTGGTTATAGTGACATCTGGACCTGGGACTTTTAATATGACACTCACTGCAGTAAACCTTGGAATGCCCCTCTGCTCTGCTGTGGAGATGTATATGTATATGAGTTATGTGAATCTGTAAGACAGGCTGGAAAGCATTGGTTTTAGGTGGTGGGAGAGGGTGGTGACCTCTAAGGGGTTAATGCCTTAATCCCTCCAGTTGTCATCAGTCTAGCGCCATTTTTTCAACTTTAAAGTATGGGCTTTAACAGCTCAATAAACTTTTTGACCCCTGAGGAAGCCCCTAGTAGGTTATGCCTAGCAACAGAACATAATACCGGCAGTGACAACACATGCTTAAAGCTAAGTGCCGGTTTTTCAGTTGCATTTTTTATATAATGATATAATGTTTTAATTTGCACATAGCATTTGAAAAAACTTAAAAAATTTATAAATTTTCAAACTCTAAAGCTCGATGAAAGATACCTCCTTCCTGCATAAGTTGGCTCACAAACAATGTTATAGCTAACGCAGGCATCTGAGAGCTTAAGAGATTTATTCAAGTCCACTTCGATGACAACTTTCTAAGTCCTTGTTTGTGTTTGCAAATCCTAAGCCCACCATAAGCCTGTCCAAAACACGTCTTTTTAACATGCTCCATTAAGATTTAGACGCATTGGAAAGTGACTAGAAAGATGTCTAGAAAGTTTGTTTTGAGAATGTCCACTTGGAAGTTTTGACTAGAAAGACACCCAAGTGCTGGTTTATGCTGTCTTGAGATGCAGGAGATGCGCTTCGTGTCCCACTTTAAAGTCTGATTGGTCGTGTTATACCCTGAGGCAGCAGACTTGTGAAACGCTGGATTTACGTTCATCTATCTTTTTGAGTTTTCACAGCACAGCACAGAGATTTTTTCAACTAAAAGGAAGGTTTTTGCTGATGAGGTGACCACTCAACCACCTTTAATAGCCATCTTAATGAAGGTGGGAGGGCCCTTTTCTGAGGCTTTTCCTTCTATTTAACCTGTAGTGGAGCCTGTGTTGTTCTTTCGTTACACAATTTGACATCTTGCATCACTTATGTGAAAGTGTTATAATATATTATGCTGTCTTTTGGACATCTATCTTTTTTTTAAATAAGCCCATAAGGAATACAATTATTTACATGAAGTAAGGCGTAAACAAATGAATGAAGGCAGAAATAATAAATGTCAGTTTAAAACTAATTGAATTTATTTTTAAAAAATATGCAACTCCCTAGACACAATGGGCCAGATTCCGTAAAGCAGTGGTCCCCAAACCAATCACCAGCCAGTCAGGTTTTCAGGATAGCCCTAATGAATATGCATGAAAGAGATTTGCATTTAATGAAGATGATAGGAGTACAGATCTTCCCCATGCATATTCATCAGGCCTATTCCGACTGGCTAGTGGTCCTCCAGGACAGGGAACCACTGCTATAAAGGATGGCTAACTTTAGGTGTGTGGATGTCCACTGACTTAGGCATCTAAATAAAGTGGATAATAAGTTAAAATAATGACTTTAGCAAGCCTTAATTGGAACTTAGATGTCTAAACGCTGGACACAATTCTACAAATAAACATCCACAATTTCATGGATGCCCTTCAGGAAAAGCTGTACCAAAAAATAGGTGTGGATGTGGCATAAGTGTGGTATGGTAATAGCTTTGATATGGGCATCCATTTAGAGAATTACATGCCGCTCAACACCTGAAGGTGGTTAAGGTAAAAAAAAAAAAAAGAGAGTGGCAGTGAGGAGCAAGAAAGACTTGTGGGACTTGCAGTGCTACCCCTAGCAAATCTTGTACCCACAAGTCCTCCCGGTGTGGCACCACCTGCTCTGCTTTTCATTTAAAGACAGCTTGGCCAGTTGTGTTCACAACCCACCATGGTTTTTTTTTTGTTTTTTTTTAATTCTAAGTTCCAAAATTTTTATTGAAATTTTTTATAATAACATAAAAAACTGCTCATAACAAATACTCTAATTCATGTTATATGAACTTGGTAATTTATGGCGAGCACCCCCAATCATTTTGAAAAGTTGATTTCTATGACCCAGTTTAACAATATTTCTGTACTTCTCTATTCATTGTATTTATAAATCACCTATAGTTCTGGAAAGCTCTAAGTAATACATAACATTATATATAACATAAACCATCCACAATTAGCAATCAACTGTGCTGGAAATCTAAAGGAGCAGGAAGAAACTACTGAGCCGAAAAGAAAAGAGCACATCTTGTTTATGAAATCATTTTCTCGATATAACACAATTGAAAGTACACTAGAGAAAACTTATACTTCCATTCTTGGTGGCACTCTAGGCACCTGCTGAGTTTATTGGAGACAACCTTGAGTTCTTAGAGCAGCTGTTTGTAAGAGAGCCAAAAAGAAAGCTCTGAAATCCTACATTTTCATTAGAAAGATATAGAATGCTATTCCTCTGCTTTCCACTCATGGGAAACATTTCAGAATAGCTGAGCCTGCTTAGACTGAACTGAAGTGCAAAATTAAAAATCTGCTGATTCTGTGATTCTATTATTTATAAAAATAAGTCTGAGATGCACGATATGAGCGAGGCCTTTTCTCTATTAACTAAAGCCCCCTTTTTATCAAGCTGCGTTAGGGATTTTTATCACAGGCCACTGCGGTAAAAGCTCCGACACTGATAGAATTCCTAAGAGCATCGGAGCTTTTACCGCAGCGACCCACGATAAAAAGAACCCTAACCCAGCTTGATAAAAGGGGGGCCCAGGTTATAAATCGTGAGACTCTACACAGTTGCAATGTATGGAAAATCTTACATGATGCATTGCATTTTGCTAATATATACAGCAGCCACTCAAAACCAGAGAAAAACAAAGTCCACATGAACAAAAATAACATCAGGATAAAAAAACCAATACAACAACCCCATAGACAAACCAATTACAAACAAACTTCAATACTGAACAACAAGCTTAAGAAATGAGTCCAACTCGCATCAAATTCAACTAATGTATTAAAAAAAGGCAGATACCCAGTTTTATAAACCATTTTGCATCTGAAACACAGTTTTATAAATGTGGTTATAAAATTAGGTTAATCCTAAAAGTAAATAGGGTGCAGGTTGGTAGATGCTTTTACAGTAGATGAGCACAGAGGTGGAATTAAGGTAGGATGTGAATTGAAATGCATTTTATAAATACACTTTAACATATGCATCTGTTTTCAAGTAGGGCAAGCATACATGTTTGGAAATTGGATGTGGTCATAGTTGATGCTGAATTTGCTCTAGAATTTCATAACATCACCAAATAGGCACCTTCTTTCCCTATTAACCTGAATACCCTGTTATTAAAAATAACCAAAGATCAAAATGGCCTCTTCAGTCTGCTAAGTTGCAATCTATACACTTATTCTTGTGTTCTTATGTACTCTGGGATGCGCATTAATGATTTTTTAGGATTGTTCCTGGTGCATTGGGCCTTTCCCTTCACAGTGCACCTAGGATATCCACTTTAGCTTTTTGTCATGTACTGTTGCAGCTTTCCACGCACAAAAATCTGCACAATACGTTTATAAAATGGAAGGGAACAGCATGCTAGCCTGCCAAACCTAAAACAACAAAGTTAAATATTTTTATTGAAAACTTCTATACTGCTACAAATGACTGTGTTATCAATTCAGAGCAGTTTACATTAGTTTCAATTACAGTGTTGCAATACATGAGCTTCAGTAATGATGAAACTGTACCTGAGGTACAGTTTATGAGTTTCTATAATGATGTTACAATACCTGAGCTTTAGCAATGGTGTTCTAATACATGAGTAAATGATGTTACAATACATGAGATTCAGTAATGGTGTTGCTGAAATTATGTTTATTGTGGCCTAGGTGGGTTCACTGCTAGAATCAAACTTGCAACTGCCCAGTCCACAAACCTGACCAGGCAAAATTTTGGAGTTGGTAGTAAACTAGATACTGAATAAAACTAAGCAATCTTAAGCCTTTGTGAACTAAATGTGTTATTACATGTTTAGCTTTTCCTTTTAAGCAGTTCAAAATTTCACCAAAACATCATACCAAATCAAAATCACAGGCTCTTCTCTCCTATAGAACTCTAGGCCAATTTGACTTAGTTCAGTTCATAGATGCATGCTTAGTCTGAATTCAAACATTGAACACACACATACAAAAAAACCATTCTTCTTTTCCTTTTTTCAATTACATTCCTGCCTTCAGGTAGACTTTGGCTTGGCCTATGCCAGCTGCTCCAGACCAGAATGCTTCATCCAAGGCAAAACACATTAATATCTTCATTACATCTAAGCACTGCTTTTATGCTTTATAGTTTAGGCAGTTTTCATCTGAAAATCACTATTGAGTTTTCCAAGGAGTCAAACTCAATGGCATGGGATCAACCACCCTTATTGATCAACTATAATGATCCCACCCAAAAATATTCCATTCAAGATCTTTCATTTCAGTGTACGCTGCATTGCTTAGAATCACTGCAGCAGGCTTGGCATGATGTACATTTCTTATCCTCAATGAAGTTATCAGTCTTTGTTCTCTCCCCAAAACATAGTGGCTTGGGTCTTGTACCTTGGTTAAAATTGTACTGCTTCTCTATATTTTGTTAATGAACCACAGTCTTCACATTACTAGCATATTCCCAAACAATACCTTTTTGAGTCTTTTTAGCTTCTTTAACTCTGCCCTCAGTAGGTCAGGAAAACAACACAGCTTTAAAGTTACTGCCTTTTAAAACAGTATACTTTTAGCCTTTTAAACAGTGTCCATGTTCAGCATCCTTTCAGTAGAAAATAGTCCATGAACTCATCTACCTCCTTAATTTCAGCATTCTCAGAACATAGTGATATTCTTATCCAGAATTCCTGACTCAGGGGATTCTGCCTGTGGTTCAAAATGCTGTTTGACTTGCTCCCTTGCTTGAGCTGAATTGGCTCTCCAAGCCCTACAAGGGTTGCTTTCAGATGTCCAGCTCTGCTGCTCCAGGGTGTTCCTCTTCCTTTTCCCCTCCCTGCAGTAGGTAAGTTAAAGTCAGTACCAGATGTAAGCTTTTTCCTAATTGGCTGTGGCTTTCTGAGGGATGTGTGCTAGTTCAAACCAATTTTCTGTCTAAAGCACAATGGATCTTGTTTAACCGTAGCATCTGAATTCCCTATTCCTAGCCTAGCAGAGATTTTCAGTACTGTTTTTATGTTACTGGACCCTGAGCTAGGAAAAGATAAATAAGTACTAGGCTGCATACATTCAGACTGTAAAGTACTTTTTGGCTGTGCCTTTTCTCTCTGCACTAACCTGGGCTGTGCAACGGGCTTATGTTTAATAGAAACATGAGCTAGCTTAGCTGTACTTTTATCAGCATCTGGCTTCTTTAGGTCTTCCTTGGTACTCACAGGAACTTCCCTGAGCTGTGAAATAGAAGAAAAAGTAGATGTTAAGAACTGAAAATTTTAACAAACCTAACAAATCTTTCAGGATATATGTTATCAAGATTCTGTACCACACAAATGGGTCTTTTAATTTAAACATTTTTATTGAAGGAACAAAAAGAAAATACATTCATATAATATATAAAGATATTCCTTACAAATAAATTCACATATTTAAAAATTCCATTCCATATAATACATATTATCAAATAATATTATCATTCCTCCAATCATTTTATATTATAAACTATAATCCCTCATTATCACCCCCTCTCTCCCCTTCTCACCTCCCTCCAACCCATTTGCTTCCCCCCCCTCATCCTATTCCCCCTTCCCTCCATCCCATTTTCCCCTCCCCCTCCCCGGATAAAAGGTGACAAAAAACAGCCAAGATCTGGAATGCAATTAAGACAACCATAGCTTCGATGTAATTCATTGAGAATTAAACTTCTTGCTCTAGGTGAAAGTTTTTGAACATAGGGATCCCAAGTCTTCATAAAAAGACGAGTTCATCTAGGAGATTGATGAACCTCTTTTTGTAACCAATATTACATAATACATTTATGCCCAATCATGCATGCCTTCTGAAATAAAAGTCAACCTGGGCCATCCAATCTGACATTTTATTTAAACTCCCCAGAGCCATAGAATTTAACGTGAACATCCATCTCAGTTCTCTCAAGTTTAATCTCCCTCCCACCCTACTGAAATCACATCAAGAACGTACCACTTTAAGTTCTGCAATTTATGCCCGCATAGTTTCCAATAACAGACTAACGGAAATGTTTCATTTTGATTATATACGCGGGACTTATGTTCTGTCAATTGCACTCGAACAGGATGCATAGTGCACCCAATGTGCAGTTTAGGGCATGGACATTGGATCATATATATCACATGATCCAAATTGCAATTTGTCTGATATTTCGAATGGTACAACTCACCCATGCACGGATAAGTCCATGTTTCCCCTGACAATGTAAAAGGGCACCACTGGCATTGGCCACAAGGAAGATGACAACCTATATTCCTAGGGAAGACTTCCCTTAATATACTATGATTAATATATTCTCCTATATTCTTCCTTCACTTATAGGAAAAGATGAGACAATCAGCTATATTCGGATTGGCTAATCTTACAATGTGCCAGTGTTTAGCTATTATTTGAGTGATAGTATGGGCATGAGTGGAGAATTGTTGAATGAACGCCACTAATTCAGTTGGACTCTCGTCCCGTTGGTCTTATTGGAGTAACCATTCGCGGTGGGTATATTTTGCCCGCAAGTAGGCATTCTTAACCACATCCCTGTTCGTTTGCAGAAATTAGATAGTTCAAAATCTAATAGATGCTGGCACTGTCATCTTGACATAGGGACACTGGATCATTTATTATTCTATTGTCCTTTGATATTCAGATTTTGGAGACTTATATGGAGACATATTACTCTGATTTTGGAGTCTGCAGTTCCGCTGTCATATGACGCGGTAATATGTGGGATGTTATCTCCTACTCCTCCAATAGACAGACATAAAAATAGGTTATTGGGTATGATAACTGGGACAGCCATCCAAATGATTATGAAAAATTGGAAGAATTGTGACCGCTTAAATTTCATTTTTTGGTGGAATTCGTTATGCTTGTGTTATCGATACGAGAAAATTATTTCTGAACAAAGGGGTAATATTAAATGGTTTCATCTGACGTTGGATCCATTGACCAATTTTATTGATTCTAATTGAATGGTTTTCCCTTTACTTGTGGTTATAATTTATACATACAGGGAAGGGGGTGGGTGGAAAGGTTAAAGGATAATATATAGGGTCTGGTTTATTTATGAGTTGCAAGTACAATTGTATGGTTATCATGAATACATTGAAATCAGGCAGATGGGGGTGAAAATTATTCTTCTGTATTTTATTGATGGATGTAAGTGCTGTTTTTTTCAGGTACTTTGTTATGAATTTTATTCACATAATTCACCAATTGCACCAATTGCATATAAACAAATAAAGACCCAGGACCCCCCTCCTACTGTTAAAGAAAGGGCAGGAAAACTCCTTATCTTCCCTGTCTCATCCAGTACTTGTGCTAAATAATAGACTCCCTTATACCCCCAATTTCTAAAAATCCTAGATGTCATACCAGGTGTAGCTTTCATTACCTCGAATAGGTAACATATCAGTTACACGTGGATTGTAAACCCATAATGTAACTAAATTACCCCATACTAACCTCATTGGATTTAAAATAGAATTATATCTTAAATGAACTGGTAATTTAGACTGATGTATCTGAAGAAGAAATAATAAATGAAAAGGATGAAAAAAATACTTTTTTTTAATAAACTATTGGAGTAAATAAAACATCATCCAGAACCCAATCCCTAATATGTCTTAATAAACAAGCCCTCCCATAGATGCAAAAATCAGGAAGTCCCATACCACCTCTCTTCCCCGATCCTAATAAAATATCAAAAGATAATTTTGGTTTCTTCCCGGCCCAACAAAAATTAGTAATTGCAGTTCTTAATTTCCAACAACCTCTACTCGTTAATTCCAGTGGCAGCATTTGAAGAGTATATAGCCACTTGGGAAAAAGAACCATTTTAAAAAGAACTATACACCCACCTAGGGATACAGGCAAAGACTGCCATTTCAGCAATTTCTGTTTGGTATAACTTAGCAAATATGGAATATTAGATTTATATAAAAATTTAGGATCTAACGGTATATGGATACCCACTGTATACGTAAACTATCATTTGTAGCTATAGCTTCCGATTTATCCATATTCAATTTAAATCCCAAAAAGTCACCATATTCAGCAAAACTTTCCAAAAGGGAATGTAATAAAATCCTAGGATTCTTTAAATGAACTAAAATATCATCTGCAAAAGCAACAATTTTAAAAGTAGAAGCCCTTATATCCACTCTGATAATATCGGGATTAGAAAGAATCTCACGAATCAATGGGTCCAAGGTCAAAACAAAAAGTAACGAAGACAAGGGACAACCTTGCCTTGTCCCTTGATCCATATTAAAAAATTCTGAAGGACAGCCATTAACAAAAACTCTAGCCTGTATATCTAAATAAAGGGTCTTAATAGCCTCCTGAAAATATCCCGTAAAACCATATTTAGTCAAGACTGCAAATAGGAATTCCCATCTAACCCTATCAAACACTTTCTCAGCGTTAAAACTAATCAATAACGAAGGCAGATTCTTATGATGTGCCCACTCCAAAGAATACAAAATTGAATGAATATTCTTAACTGCCGTTCATCCTTTTACAAAACCTACTTGAGGTTCAGCAATCAAATCAGGTAGTAACTTTGCCAGTCTATTAGCTAAAACCTAAGCTAAAAGTTTAGCTTCATAACAAAGAAGAGAAATTGGTCTATATGTCTCCACTTTATTAGGATTTTTACCTGATTTCGGAAATACAATAATTTGAGTTTGATGAAGAGTTTTTGGTAATATTTGCTTCTTAATCTGATTATTAAACATTAACACAAAAGGAGTCACAATATTTTGCCCAAGAATCTTATGAAACTTGGCTCTACAGCAATCCAAACCAGGTGCTTTACATAATGGGCTTTGTTGTATAGCTAATAATAGTTCTTCTTCCCCAATAGGACAATTCAAATTAGTTTGCTCCACCTGCCCAATACAAGGTAAATTCAAACTAGACAAATATATATCACTGGATAAACCTTTATCTGGATTAGGAGCAAACAAAGAAGAAGAATAATCATGAAATACTTTATAAATATCTTTATCTTTTATATGAAATTGACCTTGAACTGATTGAATTCGTGAAACTCTAAATGGAAAACATTTACCCGTAACTAACCGAGCCAATAATGCTCCTGTCTTATTTCTGTGTTTATACAATTGATATTGATAGTATTTTACAAATTTAATAGCCCTTTGATGAAGGAGCTCATTCAGTTGGAGCTGTATAGCCAATAAGTGAGCAGTATTATCTTTTGTGGGACTTAGACCATGTTTTAAATGGTCTAAGTCACAACATCCAAGTTCCGTCGATCCTGTGCTGTATAACTTTCGGTTATACATGCTGTACGACTAAGTCTAACCCTGCCCACTTCCCACCCAAATCCTGCCCTCGACACTCCTCCTGAAACGCCCCATTTAGCTATATAGCACTACTAGTTGTTTAGCCCGTTACATTAACGGGTGCTAACAGCCCTTCTCCCTTATTTTTACCTCCTCCCTGTCCAGCAACACCTCCCCCCTTTCCCTGCTCCCCCCATATAGCAGTAGCCCTTCTCCTTTTATCTCCCCCTGTCCAGCAGCACCCCTCCCATTCCCTCCTCCCTCTGTCCAGCAGTAGCTCTTCTCCCAGGAAAAGAGTGAGGATCACAGGACCAAAGCTTTTACTCCAATCCTCTTGATGCCTGACATCCAAGTAGGGGAAATCCACTCTCCCCACCTCCTTGCTCCTGCTGCACTTCCTCCTCGGCTATACACACGCGCACACATACACTTACATACAGCTCTCCGGCTCCTCGCGCCCCTCCTCCACCTTCCACTTCTTCGGCGGGGGCCAACGTTTTCTTTATTTTGTTTTCTTTTCACGTGTTCCTCCATCACGGAAAAACAGCACTACTGGCCAACTTAGTCCCTTGCCGCCCCCTTCCCGCAGTCCCAACAAACGTCCTTACTCAAGCAGGGGCCGCAGCACTCTAAACACGCTGCTTCACGGCCTGCTACTGCCCTGATTTGCTCTGCCCGTGTCGGGCAGAGCAAATCAGGGCAGTAGCAGGCCGCGAAGCAGCGTGTTTAGAGTGCTGCGGCCCCTGCTGGAGTAAGGACGTTTGTTGGGACCGCGGGAAGAGAAGAGGAGCGGCGGCAAAGAACTAAGGGAGCCGAAGGGAGGGTCAGATGGGAGGCTGAACAGGGGTTCGGGTGTACCGGGGAGAGGAACGAAGACGACGCCGACGACCGGAGAGAGAGAGAGCCGCTGCAGCGTCTCTGAAATTGAAAAAACCTTCATTCTTTACTTTTTTTTTTTTTTTAGTTGAAAGACGCGGCGGTGGCTCCTCTCATGATCCCCACCTGCGTCGGAAGTCCAACGCAGGCGGGGATCGTGAGAGTAGCCACCGCTGCTTCTTTCAAAGAACCGTAAGCCGCGCATGCGCACTTCCTATGTGTCGCTACAGCTCATGGAAAAGCGGCACACACTTAGGAACTGCGCATGCGCGGCTTACCATTTTATTATATTAGATGAAGGCCCAGGTCATTTTTAAATATGTCCAAAACCTGGTTTCATTATCAGCACTTGGACGTTTTTAACTTATGATCGTCCAAGTGCTGACTTAGGCCAGTTTTGGACATTTTTCTCTTTTGATTATGAGCCCCATAGAGTATTAATGAAAACCAACCAAATAATGGGAACCGTCCCAGCCACAGTCCCCATCAAAAACTAATAAACATATCTTCAAATGTATCTCAAACCAGTTGCCAAACTGTATAACCCCATCCCCCCTCCTATATATTCTCCATACTAGCCAAAACCTATACCCCCATCTCCCCTTCCACCTGAACCCAACCCCCCCATCCACTTTTAAACTGTTTCCTCTTATTATTATAAGGAGCTAAAGAAAGGAGATGTGGTCGATGGAAGATAGTTGATTGTTATCCAAGATATTTCTGTGTTTAAGCTCTTTTCCATGTATACATAATTCTTGAGCTATGAAGTCATATTTGTGGTTTCCTTTTGGCAATGAATCTGTTCTGTTTTATTTAACTAGGTGTGAATTACATATCCCTTGAAAACTTAAGGCACATGAGGATTTTAAAAAAATTTTAAGTCATTGCTTATACCAGACACTACAAAAACTTTAAATCAGATGCAAAATTAATGCAGTTAATATACATTCATGGTGCTTATAATAGCTTGGCAAACAAAAACCTGGGGAAACCACTCTGATTCCAATGCAAAGGTAACATTTATTATGCATCCACTAAAAAGACTCAATGCAGACCTGCGTTTCAGCACAGTGCACCTACCTCAGGAGTCAAAATCAATTTGGGAGCAACCGTTCACAAACTTATATAAAAAAGTGTGCCAGGCATCACTCATGATATTTTGAATTGCAGTAATAAAAATAAAAGAAACAGCAGGAATACGCTGCCACAACAACACAAAAAAACCTAATTACACTTCTCCCAGAGTACAGATGAGTAGAGATGTATATGTTCCATTAGAGAACAACATTCTATGCTACCAATTCTGGGCAAGCATTCCCCTTCTTTTAAAATAATGTAATTTCTATTATTTATCCTCTCTGGCTTTTTTTAAATGTCACGTCCTTTAAATTTAACTTTGAATTGTAAACCGCCAAGAAGGTTTTACCATAAAGTGTAGGATAGAAAGTTTTAATAAGCTTAGAAATTGAAACGCAGACCATAGACTTTTCTTCCAGGAACATGTCCAAACTTTTTCAACTTGTGTACTTTTATTCACTTAAATACTGCTATTCTTTGCACTTTCAAGCACACATTGTAACTACATGCATCTAGTTACAGAATTTCCCTTCATGTTTGTACCTGATACAATAAGAGCAGCAGTGAGATTGATTTTAAAGCCTGACTTTCCTCATTTCCAGCCCACTGTTCTAACCACTAGACTACCTCTCTGGTCCATTTTCATGCAAGATTCATAAGAACATAAGCAATGCCTCTGCTGGGTCAGACCTCAGGTCCATCGTGCCCAGCAGTCCGCTCACGCGGCGGCCCAACAGGTCCAGGACCTTTGCAGTAATCCTATATCTATACCCCTCTATCCCCTTTTCCAGCAGGAAATTGTCCAATTCTTTCTTGAAACCCCGTTATTGTACTCTGCCCTATTACGCTCTCTGGAAGCACATTCCAGGTGTCCACCCCACGTTGGGTAAAGAAGAACTTGCTAGTATTCATTTTGAAGTTAACATGGGTGTAACCCCCACCCCCTCCCTATTTTAGTACAAAATTATTTTTCCAATTGACTTTAATAGAGCTGAATGATTATCTAAAAATGAACTGAATGTCCCTAAATCCCACTTTTTGGGTAGTAGTTGACGTCTTTCTTCTTGTTACTCTATTTATTCTTATTACAGCAAAAGATGGTTAACGATGCAAATGTACCACTTATAAGCCAACACAGCAAAGCATAATTTGCTCTCACTAAAGTGCAGGTTGTGTTTGATTCTTCTTAGCAGTATGAGAGAGGACAGTGTGTTCTTGATAGTTTAGGATATCGTTTCATTTGGGCATTATTAACATGCTTTACGGTATATTTCAATAATAGCTACATGTTCTAAGTATAACATTGCTCCCCAGCCCCCTGTTATCATCCTGCCAAATACTCTTTGCAAACATACTCCACCCCTTGCAACAGAGGCGAACACACACACAAAAATGTTACTGTTTGAATTAGCAAACATACCTGCCCATGAACTGTGAGTCTGCAGGAGGAATGCACTCCGGCCCTAGCAGACCTTTCTCCAACTTCCCCAGAAAAGGCACTTGTGATCTTTCTGTAGATGCTGTTTGCGGAGGCTTCTTTGAGCAACATCGGGAGAATCACAGATGACTGAAGAGGCTCCCATTTCAGCTCTGCCATGACCCTTGGCAGAAAAGCCAATAGGGTTCTCAATAGCCAAGGACAAAAGCTTGCGTCTTTTGGTGTCAACGGGAATGTGCAATTTAACACTACAAATGTTTGCTTAATGCTGCTACTCAGGGAAGTTTATTTGAGCTTGTCTTTTCACCAAGGCAACCACTGTTTGCATTTGGGTTTATATACTAACTTGCAACTTTATTTACATTTTAGGAATCTTATGGCCGACTGTGTGTTCTTCTGTTTCCCACTGATACTCTGACTAGGAAATGATATGATTGCAACCAAAGCTTACTGATAACAGATCTAAAATTAAATTGTTATAAAGACTATTTCTAAAAGTCATTGTACAACATTATTTAAATTTCAAAGTTGTCTCTAAATATAGGCCAAAAAAAAATCCCAACATAATAGTTTTTATATTTTGAGATGCTTTATTGAAATAAGCCAACAGAACACTAAAGGCCCTTTTTACAAAGTTGCGGTAGTGAGTCCCGGCACAAAAAATGTGATGTAGCCCATAAGAATTGAATGGGCAACAACACATTTGCTGTGTGGGAATCGCTACTGCAGCTTTGTAAAAGGAGCCCTAAAATACAACACTGAATAAAAAATTATAAAAAGAAGCAATCACAAGCATACAGCTGGAAGAAGAACAATATTAGGGGCATAATCAAAAAACTAAGGCGTCCAAAAAAACGGCTTAGTCGGCACTTGGACATCCTAATCGCAAAGATGTCCAAGTGCCAATTTTTTTTAACCGTTTTCCTATATGTCTAACAAGATGCTTCCCCTGCTGTGCATCCAGAGTTTAAGGGGGATGTTAAGAGGTGCATTATAGGTGGACTTTGGGATTGCTAGACTTGGACATCTTGTGGCAAGACTCTAGCAAGACATCCTGGACTGAACTTATGGGCTAGACTTCTTTTGGAAGTGTCTAAGTGCCTAAAATGTACCCAAATTGACCATAGGAGGGATCAAGTAATGACACCCTTACACGCCTCCATAGGTCACTTACCCCCTCCCACCCCACAAAGATCTGAATGAAATAGTACATGCATGTCTTCAGAACAGCAGCATCTAGTATAGGGAATTCCACACAGGTGTCTTAAGCATTCCACACAGGTGTCTTAAGCAGCCAGGTGGGTGGACTAGTAAACCATAGAGAAGAGGAGCCAGACCCATACACCACTCTAACCACAACATTTAAGGTGGAAAGTATGAGCCCAATACCCTACTGTACTGCCATATAGGTGCCAACTGCAGTCATAAAGGCTATTAGGGTGGTAGACAGCTAGGTATCATAGGTTCTGGGGGAGTTTTGGAGGGTTCACCATAAATTATAATGGGTATATGATGAGATGTATATCTGGTACTCTTTATGTGATGTTCTTAGCAGTGTCTTCTAAGGTGCCCACTGCTCTGTTGGCATGCCTATATGACCAGTCCATTAAAATGGTGGTCCCTCCCACATCTAAATGGTGCTGATTTGGATGTTTCTAACTTGAATGTTTTTGTGGTCAAAAATGGAGAATAAAGTTAGAAGTCCTGGCGGTCTAGCTGTTTTGGCGGCTAAAAAGTCTGAGTTAGTGATTTTTTTAAAAAATGTGGACATCCCATTCTAAAATGGACATTTCTCTGCTTCCAACTTTGGATGTCTTGTAGGAAATGTCCAAATTCGGACTTAGACGTCCTATCAGAAATAGCCCTCTATTTCACCTGCATGGAATACAGAAAAAAATCCTAGTCCAGTCCAAGGAGGGGTAAGCCCAGTTCTTGTCACATAAATACAAAAAAAGCACTAGCCTTTGCTCCACAGCCTATGTGAGCCACAATCAGGACATAAACTAACAAAAATTTAACTCAGATAAAAAGAACATTGTGTCCCACTCACACATACACATTGCTAAGCAATGTCTGACAATGAACACTAAAGTAAGAGATGGGCTATTACAAGATTACATAATTATACAAGAAAAAGAAAAGAAGATACCTCTTTCATTGGACCAACTTAATACATTTTGTGATGAGCTTTTGAAGGTAACCTTTCTTCTTCAGATCAGAAATAAAGAAATGAGCAAATGATGGCCTATATCAGAATACATATGTGGAACATAAAAGCATTTAAATGACAGTCTCATGGGGAAAGGTAGGAATGTGTAAGAGGAGGTGAGAAACATGGAGGAATGGATGGATCAGTGAGTGACAAAGTAGTATAATGGTCTGGTTTACGAAGACCACACTGCTAAAATGGTTTGTGGTCTTCTTAATAAGGTGTATGGGGACAGACTTAAAGATCTCAATATGTATACTTTAGAGGAAAGGCAGGAGAGAGGAAATATGATAGAGACATTTAAATACCTAAGTGGTGTAAATGCACATGAGTCTCTTTAATTTGAAATGAAGCTCTGGAATGAGAGGGCATATGATGAAGTTAAGAAAGGGTGGTAGATGCATGGAACAGTATCCCAGATGTGGTGGAGACAGAGACTGTGTCTGAATTCAAGAAAGTATGGGATAGGCATGTAGGATCTCTCAGAGAGAGAAAGAGATAATAGTTACTGCAGATGGGCAGACTAGATGGGCCCTTTGGCCTTTATCTGTCATTATGTTTCTATGTGTCTATAATGTGAAAGGAAACCCAGCTCTTTGTCCTGTCTGGTGGATGCCAAAATATTTCATCATTTTAACTTCAAAGATTTTACTTTCCTGGATGGTTTTAATACAAAGCTCTAGTCTGGCAAAATGCTATCCTACAGAGGATTATTATACCACCTATGACCAATGCAGACTCTAAAGTCCATAGGGTTATTGATGAGCTAACAGTAAGCCAGAAATTTACCTACCTTTTGTTGAACTGCTATTTTGTCCTCAAAATAGTTTTAACCACTCTCATGAAGGAAGTCCTGAAGTGCTGTAGTTAGGTCCAAAATTGTACTGTCTTCCTTCTACTGTAGCTTTGGAATCTGGGGCTTCTTTGTAGATTGAGTTCTAAGTTATTGGGAGTCCTTTTTGATTCCTCTCTTACCTTTAAGGAGCAAATAAATTCCCTGGTCAAGAAATGCTTTTTTAATTTACGAATGTTGAGGAAAGTTAGATATCTTTTTCATCATCGACATTTCTCTGTCTTGGTCCAATCAATCATATTATCTTGACTAGGTTATTGCAACACCATCTATCTTGATATCACAAAGATCTGCCTTCAAAGACTACAATTAATCCAAAATACTGATGCAAAGCTGATTTTTGGAAAAAGTAAATTTGACCATGTTACCTCTTTGCTCCTGAGTCTTCATTGGCTCCCGGTTTATCTTAGAATTCAATTCAAATGTGCTTTCAACTCTTTCAAAATTTTATATGGTATTTTTATTCCTCTTGTTTCCTTATTATAGAATGCTTACAGATTTTTTTTTTGCAAGAGGCATCCAACAATTCAAACTCTCCCTTCCTTCTAGAAAAGGAATTAAAGGAGTTAAGATCTTCAGTCAATATCTGGCTTTTAAACTTTCTCAACTATGGAATGAACTCCCCTTAATTCTGAGGAGCCCCAGTTCTATTCAATCTTTCCGCAAATTTCTAAAAACTTTTCTTTTTGCCAAACATTTTGAAAACTAATTTCTTTGAAACTTTAGCTATTACTTTCTTTAGTTTTATTTAATCATTGTAAACTTTCTTTAGTTTTTATCTAATTGTTGTAAACGAGGGATCTCAAAGTCCCTCCTTGAGGGCCGCAATCCAGTCGGGTTTTCAGGATTTCCCCTATGAAGATGCATTGAAAGCAGTGCATGCACATAGATCTCATGCATATTCATTGGGGAAATCCTGAAAACCCGACTGGATTGCAGCCCTCAAGGAGGGACTTTGAGACCCCTGTTGTAAACTGAGTTGAGCTTCCTTAGGTTGATGACCTGGTATATAAAGTTAAGCCTTAGTTTAGTTTAGTTTAGTTTAGTTTAGTTTAGTTTAGTTTAGAAGGAAGGTCAGTGCAATCTTTTAGCCTTTCTAAAGCATTCCCTGGCTCACTAATGTAACCAGTTATATAGTACAGTATATAGCAATATGTGTTTAGTTCAAGCACTTGCACCAGTCAGAGAGATGCTGTCAATGCTCTGGCCTACAGTAGAGTAGGGGGATATACAGGTAACTTAAAGTATTGTATACAGTTCACATAGAAATGTGCGTCCCACCTATGATCTACCCAGATTGTGTTCTTCTGTTTCCCACTGATATACTCTGATACTCTGACCCATATTTATTTATTCATTCAATATACTGTTCTCCCAGGGGAGCTCAGAACGGTTTACATTCATTTATTCAGGTACTCAACCATTTTTCCCTGTCTGTCCCAGAGGGCTCACAACCAATCCAATGTACCTGGGGCAATATCCATTTGCAGTATACATGCTATCTAAGACAGGTGTGTGCTTACAAAACAGTGCAAAGCCAGATTTGTTATTTATTTATGCATGTCTAAATAACTAGAATATCCAGCATTTACACAAAGATTTACATGGCTCCTTATAGAATTACCTCCACAGATGGCAATTTTATACAACTTTTTCCACAAATAAATTTGTTTTGCTTGCAGAAAATTACCCCACAGATGTAATCTGGGTGTAGGTGCATTCAGGAGGCACAATTTAAGCAAAACATGAATGGAGCGAAAATTAAATTAAATTGGGGGATAAATTCCCCCTGAAGAAGCTGATTTGGTGAAACATAGGCCCGAGTCAAGACAGAGCCATTGATTTTTACTCAGGGCCCGATTATATAAACGGCATCTAAGTTGTAGGCGCTGCTCGGTGTGGTTGTCAATCAACTCCTAGGTGCTATTGACACGTTTATTCATTTATTTCAATTTCTATCCCGTTCTCCCAGCTCAGAATGGGTTACAAATTGACATTCACAATCATTAGAAGACAGACTAGTCATGACAACAAATAGGTTACAGTAGACAATCACAGAGCTTGTTCTAGAGTCCAGACTGCTCATAGAGAAGTATATTGAGGAAGTAGTCATTGATGGCTCAATTGGCGGAAGAGGAAGGTCTTTACTGCTCTACGGAAGGTCATTAGTGAGTCTAGTGATGCCTAGGCATGCTTAGGCGTCATTATATTACACCAGAGTTTTCCTGCCTTATTTATTGGCACCTAACATAGACACCTAACAACGCCTACTTTTCAAGAAGATGTTATTAAGCGCAGCTAGGCACCTTGACTTAGGTGTCATTAGGTACTGTGTGTTATTTCATGCATAACCCAAAAGCATCCAAACCTGCAAACTTGAGACCAACCACCGGAATGCAGGAAGTGGCTGGAGATGCTGACTCCTGGCAGCTAGTGACTTCCTCCACAGGAAAACGCAGAGGACCTAACTCTATCTCTTTTTCTCACATACAGGACAGCTCTACATCGACACCACAAATCGCCCTGAGGAACAGGTATCAGCTGCTACAGGAAGGTCCTGAGAACGAGGTGCAACAAGTTGTTCAGCAGACGGTTCCAGCTCCGGAATCAACAGAAGCCACCCTCAAGAAGCGCAGAATGGTGGTCATCGGGGATTCGCTGCTGAGGGGCACCGAGGGACCAATTTGCAGATCAGACCTACAATCAAGACAGGTCTGCTGTTTGCCAGGGGCCAGGATCCGGGATGTAACCGCTTGCCTTGACAGACTCATCAAGCCCCGTGATCACTTCCCCATGATTCTAATCCACGTCGGAACTAACGACACCGCCAGGAGCACCACGAACAGCATACCTGAGGACTTCAGAACCCTGGGGGAGAAGCTGAGGAGGATGAATGCACAGGTGGTCTTCTCCTCGATTCTCCCTGTGAGGGGCAAGGGCAGAGCCAGAGATGATCGAATACAGAGGGCAAACGACTGGCTGCGAGGATGGTGCAAGGAGATGAACTTCGGGTTCCTGCACCATGGGGAAGCTTTGCATGGACTACATGGACACGACGGCCTACACCTGACCAGAAGAGGGAAGAATGTCCTTGGACACCGTCTAGCCCGCCTACTTCACAGGGCTTTAAACTAGGTAAGTCGGGGGAGGGTACAGACACAAACAACATACCTGACGAACTAAACTGCAAATACTGTTTTGAGGATGTGGTAAGTAGTCACCGAAAGTCTGGGTCAGGGGCGAGTACACACACCTTCGAGTCGGGGGTAGGTTCACATCATAAGTATGGGCCACATTGTAATTCCAGGTCTAGGGGGAGTACACATTGTAATTCTGAGTCTTTGGGGAATACACATTGTAGATCTGGGTCTGTGGGGAATACATATTGTAGTTCTGGGTCCAGGGGGAACATATACAACGCAAATATTGCTGGGTCTGGGGGGAACATATATAACGCAAATTATGCTGTAGGTGTTCAAGTAGCTCAAGCAGGTATATCCCCACTGATATGTAACAAAAATACAACATGGAGGGTTATGTACGTCAACGCACACAGTTTGGGAAACAAGATCCTGGAGTTGGAAACAGAAATAAGGAATGCCGACCTGGATGTGGTGGCGATATCTGAGACCTGGCTCACAGACTCCCATGGGTGGGACATGGTCATACCGGGTTACAACTTGCTTCGCCGGGACAGAGAAGGCAGATTGGGAGGAGATGTAGCATTATATACTAAAGATGACATTAAGGTCACAAGAATCTCAGATGTCCAATACACTGGAGAATCCCTTTGGGTTAATTTGGCCAGAGGGAAGGACAAATGCTTGTATCTTTGCGTAATTTACAGACCCCCAAGACAACAGGTTGACCTGGATATGGAAATAATCGGGGATATAGAAAATATCACCTTGCGTGGGGACACAGTATTGTTAGGTGACTTCAACATGCCTGATGTGGATTGGGATACACTAACCTCCGATTCTGGCAGCAACAGGAGGCTATTAAACTCTATGAAGGGAGCTGTTCTGAAGCAACTGGTGTTGGACCCAACAAGGGATCAGGCAATACTGGACCTATTACTTACCAACGGAGAAAGTGTCACAGAGGTCTCGGTGGGCGACACATTGGCCTCCAGTGACCACAACATGGTATGGTTCAATCTTAGGAAAGGTTTCACTAAATCTAACACGCTGACCAAGGTCCTCAAATTCAAGGACACAAACTTCCAAGACATGGGTTCCTTTGTTCACCAGGCGCTACAAAGCCAAGCAAAAACCGATAGCGTGGAAGAAATGTGGTCGACTTTGAAAGCCACCATACAAGAAGCGACAAACCGCTATGTTAAATTAGTAAGTAAGCGGCGAAGAAACAACAAGCCGCAATGGTTCACTGCGGAGATCTCGGACCTCATCAAGGAAAAGAAAAAAGCATTCATCTCTTACAAACAATCGGGGAAACAGGACTCTAGAGCAGACTACCTGACCAAGTCAAAAGCAGTCAAAACAGCAGTCAGGGAGGCTAAATTCCACATGGAGGAGTCTCTGGCAAAGAACATCCAGAAGAGAGATAAATCCTTCTTCAGGTATATCAGTGATAGAAGTAAAAACTCTGGCGGAATTGTACGTCTTAGGAAACCAAACGGAGACTATGTGGAAAAGGATTCTGAAAAAGCCCAGCTATTAAATGAATACTTCAGCTCAGTCTTCACCCGTGAAGCGCCGGGGCTTGGCCCTCAACTACAGACAAGGGCTGACTCAGTTGACCCGTTTAGTAACTTCGAATTCACGCCCAGCAGTGTCTACGATGAGCTGTCAAAACTCAAGATTAACAAGGCAATGGGGCCTGACAACCTACACCCCAGAGTGCTTAGGGAGTTGAGTGATGTCTTGGCAGAGCCACTGTCGGCACTCTTCAATCTCTCCCTTAGTACAGGAAGCGTCCCGTTGGACTGGAGGACGGCTAACGTCATTCCACTCCACAAGAAAGGCTCAAAGATGGAGACAGCAAACTACAGACCAGTGAGTCTAACATCTATAGTGAGCAAACTTATGGAAACTCTGATCAAACGACAATTGGATAAGATCCTGGATGAGGAAAATCTACGGGACCCCCGTCAACATGGATTTACTAAGGGGAGATCATGTCAATCCAACCTGATCAGCTTCTTTGACTGGGTGACGGGGAAGCTGGATGTTGGGGAGTCCCTGGACATCGTGTACCTGGACTTTAGCAAAGCATTCGATAGCGTACCACACCGCAGGTTGCTGAACAAGATGAGCTCTATAGGATTAGGTGACACATTGACGAAATGGGTTAGGAACTGGCTTGGTGGTAGGCTTCAAAGGGTAGTGGTGAACGGCACCCCCTCAGAAATGACGGAGGTGATCAGTGGAGTGCCACAGGGTTCGGTCTTGGGACCGACCCTATTCAACATCTTTATAAGAGACTTGGCAGAAGGGCTTCGAGGTAAAATAGCATTATTCGCCGATGACGCCAAACTAAGTAATGTTGTGGGAAAATGCACAACGGACGAAGATTCAATGCCCAACAACATGATGCACGACCTACTCCTACTGGAGTGCAGGTCTAGGACCTGGCAACTCAGCTTCAATGCCAAAAAATGCATACAAGACTTATAATAATAATAATAATTTTATTTCTTATATACCGCTGTACCGTAAGGTTCTAAGCGGTTTACAGTAGAAACAGAAGAAATGCAATAAGTAAGATTAATTAAGATGAAGAGAAAGTACTTAGAGTTCCCTGACTGTCCCAAAGGCTCACATTCTTGCTAAAGTACTTGAGAAAAATAAATTAGTTAGGTTATAAACATAGAGTAGAAGAAGGTAGGAAAACAGTTCATAGGAAAATTAATTTCGAATACATTATACATTATATATTGTTCAAGGCGGAATACAAATTATAGGAATTACCAAAAGAATTGCGTAATAAAGATTATCTAGATAAATTACATAACAGTGATTCGTGTACATTAAATGGTGTGGTAGAGGATTCAATTTTGAGAATTACATATCAAGGGAATCAAGTGATAACAGAATATAGTGGAGATTATCAGTATATACGGTTTACAGATTGGAAGTTACCTAATAATGAAGTAAGATATTTATTGGATAGTGTGGAAAATGTTTATATAGGAATCAGAGTATGTATGATAGGAAAGGTTCTAAGAATTGAATTAATGTGTTATTCTATCGAGGGAGAGCTTGTGCATAAAGGGAGGATATTAGTTGGTAATGACGTGTTTTCTGAATAGAAATGTTTTATATTATACTTATATTATGTTATACTCTTAATGTCATGTCTTGTGTATTCCTTTTTTGAATTTGGATTAAAACAACATGAGTGGCAGTTTTCTTTGAATATCATCATCCATGACTTTTAAGACTCCTGAGGCAGGCCCGTGGGCCGAAACATGTACATGTCGAGTCATTGAGTCGTTGAATGTATTCATTGTGATATTGGAAGAATAAAGATCTTCATATTACCAGACGAGTTGGAGGACACTTTTTTAGTGCACATCATTCTGATCCATTTTGGTTATCTTGTATTTGCATTTGTGGTTTTGTTTTCCCCTGTTTTGTTCTTATTATTATTTAATTAAAACATTTTGAAACTAGACCAGACTGTAGGAAAAAAAAATTAGTTGATAAAACATGCATGTGCGCATGTACTTTATGAGTTTATGTCTATACCTGCTCCCCTCTAGGTGAAAATGTGCATGGGTTCATTTTACTGATGAATTCAGCAAGCTTTGTATGGCTATTTTGTTAAAGATGCATGGGCACTATTGCTCCCTCTATGGATTGGCTGGGTGCATGCAAATTTTTTCTCATGTGAGCAACAAATTCTAAAAAACCTTTTGGGTGTGAGCAACTACAGTTCTAAAAATCAACAATTTTCCAAATTTGCAAGTATTCTTGTGAGCGAAAATGTAAAATCTGTGAGTGATACTCCTATAATATATGAGCGATTGCTCATGTGCTCAGCTTAGAGCAGTGTCTCGCAAACTTTTTCAAGCCGGGGCACACTAAACCTAGTGTCCCCGGCTCTAGACACCTGGAAGTGCGCTGGCATTGGTGTGATGACATCATGTACATGTGTGATGTTAGCGCGCCAAATGGGCCTTGCGCCGACAGAAAGACCTGCGCTGGAAAGAAGGGCCGGAAGAGAGAAGAGGTGCCGGTGTCAAGAGATTTCTTACAGGACGTGCACTTCTTCTCTCTGCCAGCCCTTCTCTCGAAGATTGATAGGTTGGGGATTGGGAAGATTGATAGGTTGGGGATGAACCTGTCATGGTTTTGAAGCAAAGGCAATCAAACTTTAAAATGACCCTTGCTTCCACAGGCAGCCAGTGTTGTTTTTTGTAATACGGGCTTACATGATCTGATTTCTTGAGGCCATAAATGAGATATACTGCAGCATTTTGGACGATTCTCAGTCATTTGATGGTTTTCTTGAGAGATCCCAAGTATATAATATTGCAGTAGTCTAAGGTACTTAAGATCACGGATTGAACCAGCAGTCGAAAGGAGAAGAAATCAAAGTAATGTTTAATGGTACAAAATTTCCATAAAGTGAGAAAGCATTATTTGACTTGAGAGTTAGTGTGATCTTCGGTCCAGGGTGATGCCAAGGATTTTGGTTGTAGGATTAATTGGGTAATCTGACACATTTAGTCTCAAGGAGGTGTTCACGATCTTGTTATTGGGACTTGCCAAGAAAATCTTGGTTTTTTCAGGATTCAGTTTTAATTTGGAATGCAATCCAATGTTCTACCTTGGTAAGGACAGATGAGATGAATTGTTCTGTCTCTTAGGTCAATGAGGTTATGAGAATAATAATTGTTAAGTCATCCACATATATGTATGATTTCAGTTTTAAATCAGATAACATATTTCCCAGCGATGCCATGTAGATATTGAAAAGTGAAGGGGAGAGTGGGGAGCCCTGTGGCATTCTGCAGGGATTTGACCAAGCTTGAGAGTAGGTTCCTTCGCTGTTGACCTGGTAAGTACGTTTTTTTAGGAAACCCGTGAATCAATTTAGTACCTGTCCGGAAATGGCGATGGAATCAAGGCATCTAAGCAGGATGTCATGATCAACAAGGTCGAAGGCACTGCTAAAGTCGAACTGCAGTACTAGTGCGCCTTTTCCCCAGGAAAACAAATGGAAAAGATGGTCAGTCATAGAGGCTAAAACTGTTTCAGTACTGTAATTTGTACAGAAGCCAGATTGAGAATCATGTAGAATGCTGAACTTCTCTAAATATTTCATGAGGTCAATGTTAACCAGACCTTCCATTAGTTTAAGAAAGAATGGTATGTTGGCAATGGGTCTGTAGTTGGTAGTCAAGGATATGGACTCTTTTGGGGTTTTGATAATAGGAGTCATGAGGATATGACCAAGTTCCTCCGGGAATTTACCGGTACGCATGCACAAAGAAACCCAGTTAAAAAGTGCAGTCTTGAAGGAGATAGGAGCTGTTTTCATAATACGGTGGGCAGTTGTCCATTAGGCAATTGGATTTTACATATTTTGAGAAAACCTTGAGGAAGTGACTCCAGTCTGGGTTTTCAAAGTGATTCCAGATCATGTCAACAGCTGTACTTTCTTTGTCTAAGGCAGTAAGTGTGATAGGTAAATCTATGCTTGAACCTGCAAGAGATGATCTCAATTTGTGAATTTTTGTAGTGAAAAAGTCAGCTAAGATTGCCACAGGGGGTGGGGAGTCTGTATTAGAGCATTTGTGGAATTCAATATCAAACAAAGAATTGACTATTCTGAAAAGTTTGTGACTATTTAGAGTAGGAGAATTAATTTTCTGGGAGTAATGTTTGCTACGCATTTTTTTAATCATTATTTTGTTTTCTTTAACCTTTAGTCGCCAAGAAAGTCTTTCCTCATCTTTCCCTGATTTGTTCCATATTCTTTCCAATTTGCATAATTCTCAATTTAAGACCATTAAGTCGATATCGTACCAGCTGTCTGAAAAAAACATTGTCTTTTTTATGTTTTTTCAGAGGGGCTATGTCATTTAAGACCTGATCACTGAAGTTTTTCCATCCTAAAATGAAAGAGTCAAAAGCTGGGTTGGAAATTAAGCTATAGTGCGTCCAAAATTCTACTGGGTTCAGCTGTCCTCTTATGCAAATAGTTTTCTCTTTGAAGTTGTTCCTTGGTTTAGTTTTAAGTTGTCTTTTAATCCAGCATAATTCAAAATTGCATAAGAGATGGTCCGACCAGGGAGTATTGGATCAGGTTTCACCTTTGAGACTTATACTGGGGGTCATTGAGGCATTAGAAAGGAATGAGATCAGATCATTGTAAAATAGCCCCAAAACAGGCAGCTATGCCTTCCTATTCTGTGGCCTTCTGCTCAGAAACATGAAATACTATTTCCTTTTTCTTTGTTAGGCACCTAAACAGGGAGATAACCTATTTGACATTGACTTTAGTAAGCTTAACCAAATTTGCTTCGGTTAAGTTATTGCTGTTCCACTTGAACAATTTACTTCTCATCCTTCCTCTCCACTGCTTCCTTCGAGCATGAATGCCCACGGTCAATTTGTTAAACCACTTCCAAAATCTGAGTCACTCCGTAACACTGGCTGCCACTGGGATATATTGTGTCATAACATTATCCTTGGGCTATAATCAAAGGGCACGACTCCTCTTTTAAGCAGCCTGGAAATGAACCTTATCCTTTTAGAACTACAGATTACTAGAGAAGAAGACTGATAGAAAAGGAGCACTCTCTGCTACATGCCAACAGATTCAGGAAGTGTTTATCACAAAATCAATTTGCACTAGTTTTCATGAACTTTAGGTTTCTGTCTGTCAAGTAAGCTGGCAAATGTGTGTTGTTTTTTCTCTGAACCGCTGACATTGAGTGAACCATACCCACATAAAAGATTCCACTGCCTTACAGTGGTTCACCTCTGTTCTGGAGATTTATATATATATATATATATATATATATATATATATATCTCCTGTACAGCAGTGGTTTCAAACTCGCAGCAAACCAGGTACTATTTTGAGGCCCTCGGTATGTTTATCATAATCTCATAAGTAAACTAAAACAGTTTCTTGATCATATGTCTCTTTAGCTATAAATTACAATATTATTATTAAGACTTAGCCAAAAGGAAAGATTTATAAACTATAAAGACTTTTACCTCATGCAAAATTGTAATTTCTTCAATAAGACATTAACTATATTTTCCGAGGCCCTCCAAGTACCTACAAATCCAAAATGTGGCCCTGCAAAGGGTTTGACTGCTGTACAGGTTTTCTCTTCTCACGCTTTCTCTCACAACCTCTCCTCCCCTTCAGGTCACAGCACCGTGATATGCTGATAGCTCAAACTGTAACCGCAGGAAATCTCATTTCACTGCAGGATCAAACAGAGGTCATTTCCTCTAGTTTTAAATATCACCTCTAATCCAATGACAAGCAGATATGTTTCTCTGTCTTTGACCTTTTCCCCTGTCTAGCTCTGTGTTTGATTTACTCCCCAAACATCTCTTCATGTGTACTCCTTACTTCGACATTCTGCTTTTGGCTTTCTGTATTGCGAAGCATGGTCTCACCAGTCAGCATTTAGTAATTCTGACTGGTGTACTTAGAGTACGGGGGTCTTCAAATCTAGTCCTCGAGGTCCACAACCCTATCTGATTTTCAGGATTTCTGCAATTAATGTGTATGAAATCTATTTCCATGCAATGCATGCAGTGAATGCAAATAGATCTCATACCTATTCATTGTGGAAATTCAGAAAATCAATTAGGGTTGTGGACTGGATTTGAGGACCTCCTTCCTTAGAACCACATTTTTTTACTCCTTTATTCCACCTTCCGCCCCCCACCCCCACCTCACCCCCGACACACACACACTTTCTTCCCAAATGTCCCATTTTCTATCACAGTCTAGCAATATCTGTCATTTTTGTTGCTCTCTCTCTACTGGACAAGAAAAACACATGATGGACCTGGGCCATATTTCAGCAATATGCCTGCTGTTATTGTTCCAAAAATAAGTAATCCAGTTCTTTGTGGCAACGATTGCATTGGGCACATCACCACTGAGAGATATTTTAGTTTGTCATACACTGTGTTCTACAGTTCAACCTGTTTTAGCATCATACATGCCGTGCTTTACAGTTTGAATACATGTTGACCCATAAATCATTAGATTACTTATCTTTGGACCAACAACAACTAACATCTGAAACAGGCATACTGCCGAAACACAGCCCGTGCCAGGTTTTTTATTAAAGGTTGTTCCATTCCTGAGCCCCATTGTGCCATCTTTTTATTGTGCCATTTCTGCCACACTACTAACTCCCTCTCCTTTGGTTGGTCTCCTTCTACTTCTGCTGGCAAATTAATAATCTTGCTTCCTCATCTCCAACCTCCACATTTTGTACATGATGTTTAATATTATCACCTGCAAATTTGTTTTCTTAGCATCATTGGAATTTAGTTTTGTTTTTTACAAACTTACCCAGCTCCCCTTTTACTAAGCCACAGTAGACGTATCTACTATGGCCCAGAGGGCTAAATGTTCTGACGCTCATAGAATTCCTATGAGTTTTGGAGCAGCGTCAAGAGCATTTAGCTCTCTGGGCCATGGTAGATATCTCTACGATGGCTTAGTAAAAGAGAGCATTAGACATCTCTACAAAGGAATCAAGTCTCAATCTTGAAGAGACATGCCATAGGCCTTAATTTTTCTGCACAGTTAAGGAGCTCTTCTTGTATAGTTGTGTGCCTGGACTTAAGTACCAGAAGACATCCATTAGGATTCTATTCTATAAAGAGATCTAGTGCCTACATTCTTTTATAGAATACTAGCATAACAAGATATCAATGTGCCTATCATTTAAGCACTCATTCTTACACCAGTCATAGAGCTCGGGTGAAAGTGTCAAAATACTGTATGTTACACGTTAGCCACATAAGTTGGAGCCATGTCTACTTTTTGCCTAGGCCCCACCCTAATATGCAACCCCTTGTAAAAATACACTGTATAAGTTAAGTGGGCATTTGGAAAATAGTGCTTAGGTATCATGCTGACATATGCGTATGAAAGTATGCAGTTCTGTGTATTATGACAATCAGATTAGGAAGAGCTTATCATGTGATGAAACGGGAGGTAAAAATTAAGGTTAACTTGTCCTTAAATATAAGGAAATGTAAAAACAACTTCTTTGAGAAAGCTGAACTGCATTTCCCAGCAGGCAATAGGGTTGGAATTGGAAGGCGCAGGTACTTCAGGAATCTGGGAAGAGGGCCAATTAAAGGGATCTTTCAGCAGCCGCTTGATTACTGACCTATGTCAGGCTATGAGGAGACTTTAAAAGAAGGTTTAGTCTTTTGGAAGAAACACAGCATATGGGTAAAAGAGAAAGGATTTCCTCAAGAGAGTGGATTTGTCACTGTAACAAGGCTCCCTCTCCTTGCTTGCTTTCCTAAACACAGGCAGATGAGCCTAGGGAGTTGTTTGGTATTCAAAATGGGTAGCTGGGAGCCTGAGGAAGGAGAAGAGGTTTGTGTCCAACAGGCTGCCATGTCAACTGCTTAAGGAGCTTAAGGTATTTAAAAGACTATGGGCTAGATTCACTAAGGGCACTGATTGGACCCAATCCATGAGGGATCTGATCTGTGTCCAGGGGGCTGATTCACGAATCGCCTTCATGCAAATGAGGGCGATCGTAATCACACCCCAAATCAACTGCAGGTATCGCTGAATAGCGATCCCGATGCATGCGCAGACCATCTATAGATGGTCAGCGCATGCACTGGCCTCCCCATGCCCGGAAGAGCTTTTTACTTTTTTTTCGCAAGCCCATGGTTTTAACCCGCTTTAAACCCACAGGTTAAAAACACGGGTTTGGACTGCAGGGAAGAGAGCAGATGGGGCAGAGAGCAGATGAGCAGGGCAGTCAGAAAGGACCTGAGCAACTGGTCCTCAGCAGTCGCTTATTTTTGGATTTGTCAGCCCAGTCGGTGTCCTTCATTTTTTTTTTTTTTGTGAATCACTGCCTGCCTATATTTGAATGCCGTTCCCCCTCATTTGCATGCATGGATCGGAGGATGATCGGGACCAGGGCAGGATTAATTATTTGAGGGCCCCTAGGCACACAAGTACACTGGGCCCCCACCCTGGGCCTGCCCCGCCCATGCCAAGCCCACCACCCCACCCCCATTTATCTGTTTTTTTATTTACTTTTTTATTTCCACTTATATTTCTTTTTTTTTTAAAATTCAAAACAAAGATTAGCATACCAGTGCACAATTTTTCTTCTATGAACCCCCAAACATCTCTAAACAAATTCCCCTTCCTTCACTTCCCACCTACTTACCCAGGACATTAACACTGAACCCTTTCAATATGTATATAAAAGCGTTCAAATCAGGGCCGCCATCAGAAATTTCTGGGCCCCTTACTGAGCAATCCTATTGGGCCCTCCACGCACCCCTTCCCCCCCTCGACGCCCCCCCCCTTCTTCCATGGGCCGAATACACACATACTTTTCTGCTAATGCTCCACCTAAGCCAGTCCCGTAAAATCTTCTCACGTCCATTGGGTGATTTGGCATAGAGGATATATTCATAAAAAGAACGTCCGTCAAGATCTTTACTCATAGACTGTGCCATTTGCTTTAAATCATCTTCCATCATTAATCCAAATTGCACAATTCTTTCTCTGTCTTTGTCCTGAATGGCATCTGGCCACATTTCTGGATCCTTCCAGTCAACAAATTTATGAGCAGGCGCGGAGAACGCATTTTTAAACAAATGTAGTTTATCCTTGTACTCCTTATGTAATTTTAATCATCTATGGATATGTTTGTATGTTTATTGTTCAAATGGTTTTATTTATTTCCCCAAATTTATTTTTGTTATACGCATTGAAAATATTTGATATTGCGTTTAAATCAAAATCTCAATAAACTTGAAACGAGTGCCCGTGAGATTGTGGGAGGGTTAAATACTCAAAACTTAGAAGAATAACAATTTACTTAAAGTTTTTGCTATGCCAGCTTTCTGGTATCTTTACATACAGTGGCGTACGTAGCATATGTAACACCCGGGGCCCATCATTTTTGGCACCACCCCCCCCCCCCCATCTGTAAGAAAAACATGATTTTTAGTAACAAACCACATCACACATGAGTACCTAGGAAAAGGCAGCATCTTACATATTGCAGTAAGCAGTACATCAGTACACCCATTGTAAAACTAAACAAGCCAGACCAGCACAGATCAATCCTACACCGTCAATCCTAACAGAAAACCATGTCTTTCGAACACACAGAACACAGAAAACACCTTCGCCTAGTATGGAATATGTCATCACAAACTAACCCCTCACTCTTTTACAAAACTGTAGTGTGGATTTTAGCCACAGTGGTAACAGCCCTGACGCTCATAGAATTCTGAGCATCAGAGCTGCTACCACCACGGCTGGCGCTAAAAAACGCTCCACAGTTTTGTAAAAGGGGAGATAAAATAGAAATACACAGTTTCAACGCTCTAGCTCAGAGGTGCCCAAACTTTTTGAGCTTGTGAGCTACTTTAAAATGACCAAGTCAAAATGATCTACCAACAATAAAATTAAAAAACACAAAGCACACTATACGTTGAGAAAATGTTAATTATAATTCCTATTCTGGTTTTTTTTCAAAGAGGTCAAGGCAGATGACTCTATGCATTGTCACCTCAGTAACAACCATACAAAAATAGACAAATATACCCTCCATCCTTTTTATTAAACCACAATAGCAGTTTTTAGCGCCAATATATTGGTTCAAATATATTGGTTCAAATATATTGGTTCAAATATTGGTTTTTAGAACCAATATATTGGTTCAAATATATTGTAAAGCAGTAATACTATCTGAAATATAATTCTATATTAATAACCAAATTTACATCACCTAATTGCCTCACTCTACATCAGGGGTGTCAAAATCAATCACATAAGGGGCCAAAATCTGAAAAAAGGCTAAGTCAGGGGCCAAATTTTTAATTAAGATACTTAGGGGTCCTTTTATTAAGGTACGCTAACTGATATTGTGCACGCTAAATGTGCACCTTAATAAAAGAACCCCTAAGTGACTAAGGTTTAGTCTTAGCAGACATATAGGGTTACAACATCTCCAACCTCATACCGGCTCTGTGGTGGAAACAAAATAAATATTGTAATCACAAAACAGAAAATAAAATTATTTTTTCTACCTTTTGTTGGCCCCAGGCTCTGGTTGTCTTCTGATAACTCGCTTGCTAAGGTCTCCTGCCCATTTGTTGTTTTCTTCTTTCTCCATGCTAACCATCCATCCTCCTTCAGCGGGCCATCCTATTTCTTGCCCTAGGCACGTGCCTAGTTGGCCTATTGGTTAATCCGGCCTGATCGGGACAGATGTTAGTGAATCAGATCAGAGGGAAATCGGGTCATAAAGGGATCGCTAAATGGTCGGAACTTGATCGGTGGGCTTAGTGAATCTAGCCCTATGTGTGAAAAGGTAAAAACCAGTCCAGAAAGAAGGGTATGCAAGAAGCTACCTGTGAGTTTGCTTCACAGGAAGTTGTGGTTCTAGTTTGGGGAGATTTGCTTTCCTATCCAGATTCTAAAAGGCAAAGTTTAGGGGTACACCTGCAGATGCAAAAGATTGCCCTGAAATATGAAGCAGAGGTGCATAACATGGAAGGTCTGTTAAAGTTGGGTAGTACTGGAAAGAGATACAAAGTCTATGAGCTGATACTACAGTATTAAGGTACTGTTGTCAGTGTGTGTGCTTGGTGAGTCAGAAAATCTGGACTTGAATGTCATGAAAAACAGGAATTGCAAAGGAGAAAATAAGGAATTACCAGTACCTGTTGAATGGTTGTAATTGTTTGTGATATGGAGATGTCATGAATTTTATTTTATTAAGAAGCATAAAAGCTTTTGATTTTGGAAAGTTTTAGTGTGGGTCTACTGAGGCCCTTGAAAGTAGAGGGACTGCTTAATAAGGCCTTGGCAGGTTTGTCTTATTGGTCTATGGAGAACGCTAAGCAGAGAACACTGAGGATCTGGGACCAGGATGGGCAGAGATCACCACATTATTATTATTTACCATCTTTTCATGAAGAGATTCACTCAAAGCAGTTTATAATTCATTGAATAGTAATTAGGTACTTTTTAAGTATTTTCCCTATCTGTCCTGGCAGGCTGGCAATCTAACTGTGGTACCTGGGACAATGGAGTATTAAGTGACGTGCCCAGAGTCACAAGAAGCAGGCTGGGATCCAACTCCCAACAACTAGGCCACCTCCTCCAATTTATAGGATTTCCCCATTTGTGCTTAAACAGAAAGTCTCTTATTTGAGTCTGATGATGTCGGTTAAGAAGGCAGAAACCATTATACTAGAGCAGTGGTCTCAAACTCAAACCCTTTGCAAGGCCACATTCTGGATTTGTAGGTACTTGAAGGGCCACAGAAAAAAATAGTTAATGTCTTATTAAAGAAATGCCAATTTTGCATGAGGTAAAACTCTTTATAGTTTATAAATCTTTCCTTTTGGCTAAGTCTTAATAATAATATTGTAATTTATAGTTAAAGAGATATATGATCAAGAAACTGTTTTATTTTACTTTTGTGATTATGATAAACATACCGAGGGCCTCAAAATAGTACCTGGTGGCCACATGTGGCCCCCGGGCTGCAAGTTTGAGACCACTGTACTAGAGTAACTTAAAGTGAGGAGATCCACAGAAAAAAGTGAATATCAAAATGTAGGAGCTGTGCCCAGAGATGGAATCTAGAAATGATTACTGTATTTTACACCTACTTTATACTCCCAAATTCTATATATGGTACCAGAAAAATAGACACTGATCAGAACAGCACTTAGCTTGACTCTTTAAAAGGCACTTGCCATATACAGAATCACATTTAGTGGTCATAAGCATCAACAACCAAAAAAACAGGCTTAAATATCTGTGCCTATGTTGTGTGTGGATCAGGCGTATCCTATAACAGTGTGCTTAACTTTTAATAACGCCAATGACTCATTCATGTGCTTCCTCTGACCACGCCCCCTTTTGAGATTCACACACTAGGATTTACACACATAAAGGCCTAGATTCACTAAGGGCATGGATCGAATCCGATCCGTGTCCGGGGGACTGATTCACGATTCGTCCTCATGCAAATGAGGGCGATTGGAATCGCCCCCAACAGCCTGCACGGATCACTCTATAGCGATCCCAACACATGCACAGACTATCTGTAGAGAGCTTGTGCATGCGCTGGCCCTCCTTGCCCAGCAGAGCTAAATTTTACTTTATAAAACTTAAAAAAAATTTTTTCACAAGCCCTTGGTTTTAACCCGCTTTAAACCTGTGGGTTAAAACCACGGGCTTGCACAGTGAGGAAGGGCAGGAGAGTCGGGGAGAATCAGGCAGGAGAATTGGGATGGAGCAGGGCAGCAGGAGAATCGCAGCTTGAGTTGGGGCAGAGAGCAGGATATGCAGTCGGAAACCACTGAACGATTGGTTCCCAGCAGTCCCTTGTTTGCTGATTGGCCAGCCCAGCCGGTGTTGCTTTTTTTTTTTAGTGAATCGCTGCCTACCTACATTTGAATGCTGTTCCCCCTCACTGGCATGCATGGTTCGGAGGATAATTGGGACAGAGGCTAGTGAATCGGGACAGAGGTTAGTGAATCGGGTCAGAGGGAAATCGGGTCGCTAAGTGGTCTGAACTTGATCAGTGGGCTTAATGAATCTAGTCCTTAGTGCTTAGAAAGTTGTGCAGGTAACTTCTAATTAGTGTCAATTAGCATTAATTATTAGGTTTTAAATGCAAATAATCAGCACTGATTAGCTTGTTAAACAATTGTTGCATGCAAAAATCTGTGCTGCGCACAGATTTGCACACACAACTTGACATGCACAATACAGAATCTAGGTGATAATGCACACATGCATATAGTGCATTCAAATTGGAAGTCTATCTAATATAATAAAACCCTAAGCTGCGCATGCGCACTCCCATCTGCGTGCTCCCGTTTTCTGTAGGGCACCGCAGGTAGGAGTGCGCATGCACGCGAATCTCTCTCTCTGGCCGGCAGAGAATCTGTACACGGGACTCCCTGCTCTTCAGCTCCTCCAGGCAGTGGCAGACCAAACAGGACCCGATCGCAGAACCCAAGTTAATGTTCTGACCGAAGTTAGTTTTAAGTTCTAAGCCGCCACGGCGGCTCCTCTCATGAGCCGCACCTGCGTCGGAGAAGGCTTCCGACGCAGGCAGGGATTGTGAGAGAAGCTGCTACCGCGGCTTACAACTTAAAACTAACTTCGGTCAGAACTAAGGAAGTCAAGGCACCAATTGTAAAGGTCGTCATCGGCGTCTTCGCCTCTCTCCCCGGCACACCCGAACCCCCATTCAGCCTCCCATCCGACCCTCCCTTTGGCTCCCTTAGTCCCTTGCCACTGCTCCTCTTCTCTTCCCACGGTTCTGACAAACGTCCTGATTCCAGCAGCAGCCGCAGCACTCTAAACACGCTGCTTCGCGGCCTGCTACTGCCCTGATTTGCTCTGCCTGACACGGCAGAGCAAATCAAGCCAGTAGAAGGCCGCGAAGCAGCGTGTTTAGAGTGCTGCGGCCACTGCTGGATTCAGGACATTTGTTGGGACCGCGGCAAGGGGGCAGCAATGGACTAAGGGAGCCGGCCGCACCGCAGGAAGGGAGGGTCGGATGGGAGGGAAAGGAGGCTGCTTTTGGGGAGGGGTGTGCTGGGAGGCAGACAGCTTTACTTGGGGGGGAGACAGAAGGGGGGCCACGGAGAGACAGTCAGGGAGGAACTGGAGGGGGAGAGGGAAAGGGGGCTGCTTTCTAGCACCCGTTAATGTAACAGGCTTTAACACTAGTGTAACAATAAAGTGCATATAACATGTGCTATACAAGTTTATTATTCTAAAACATGCTACATTGACAAAGTATCCTCCCCCACACACACACCTTTTACAAAACCACAGAACCAAGAACCACACGCTGAATGCTCTGTGCTGCTCCTGACACTCATAGGAACTCTATGAGAGTCGGGAGCAGCGCTGAGCATTCAGCATGCTGGCCTGCACTAAAAAACGCTTCTGCAGTTTTGTAAAAGGGGGGGTGGGGGAGATGAGCTTTTTAAGGCTCTTTTTAGGCATTATTACTGCACAAAACATGCAAAAATTGAAAAAGAAAGAAGAAGCTATAAAAACAAATGTGCAAATTTTGCAGTAATCACATCTTAATAAAAATAAATGGTATAAAGTGCCCATACATATAGCATCATTTCCCCATAATGGGCTACAGATTTGCTGTGACCAATGAAGTGAAACTTGTGGTCAGCCCAAAGGAAAATAATAGAGCTGATCTGTTTCCTCCAGTGAACACAAAGATTTATTACAGAATAAACCTTTTTAGCAATCATCGCAAAACAGGATATTGCTTTGATCTCCCAAACTCTGACCATTTCATGTAGGAAAGGTAACAAGAGGCTCTAATTGCACGCCACATAAGCATGAAATGTAAGGGTGTCTGGCAGATTCAAATCGTGTAATCTTTAAAAAATGCTAATATATCACAACTATACTTGACTCCAAGAAACACCAGCAGCCAATATTTCTTTTTTTAATCAGGCTGAGACAGCAACATAGAAAGGGCACTTTAAATCTATAGCTTTCTGCTGCTTTTCAAATGTTATTTATCACAATATGGTACCCTGTTCGGATTCAATATTAAACAAAACTGTTGCTACTATTCTATATAATACAAGGATGAATTAAGAATTAAAGACAATTGTTAAATTATGCCATAACTAGAAAAGAGCTTACGAAATGTATGCATTCGTACATTGCCTGTTGGATAGTTTGTCCATGCACAGTGCAGTGCTAGGTATTTAGTAGTGTGGCTGCCACAAGGTCAGAAACATGGATGCACCATTGCAAGACTGCATCATCGAAGAACAACATGCAGTAGTGCGCTTTCTTTGGGCAGAGGAAGTAAAACTTATGGAAATTCACCATCAGATATTGACTCAGTATGGACATAGTACCATGAATCAATGAAAGGTTTATGAGTGGGTTGTTGTTAGGTGCCATCGACTCGTGCTCGAGTCCTAGCAACTTGATGAATTGCAGATCTAAAAAGAAATTGGTTTTGTGCTAGTATGGAAAGGTCCGTCAGTGTCATCCCCATGGTTGTTTTCAACGTGTTCAAATATTAGATTGCAGGTCACCCTGTTTGCCTGGTTCCTTCGATCTTCCCAGACATGATGTCCTTCTCCAGTGATCTCTCTCTTCTGATGGTGTAACCAAAAATAAGACAGTCGTAACTTCATTATTTGGGCTTCAAGTGACATAACCAGTTTGATCTTTTCCAGAATCAATACTTTAGTTCTTCTGGCAGAATCGATATGTTAGTTTTTCTGGCAATCCTTCTCCAGCACCAAAGCTCAAATGAATCAATCTTCTTTATGTCTTGTTTCCATAGTGTCCAGCTTTTGCATCTGTAACTGACCACTGAGAAAATAAGTGATGGACAAGTCTGATCTTTATTTGGAGTGTTACGTCCTTGCATTTGAATACTTTGTCGAGATCCTTTATTGAAGAGTGACCAAGTGCTATTCTGCAGAGTATTTTCTCCCTGCTAGTTGCTTCTTTGTTTACAAAAGAGCCGAGGAGATTGAAATCCTTTACAACTTCTATTCTATCACCTTCAATCTCAAAATCTTAATCATTTTCCATGTTCATGATCTTCATCTTGTTTATGTTCAGTTCTAATCCCATGTTATGACTTTCAGTTTTGACTTTTCTCAGTAGATACAGCACGGCTTTGCTGCTAGTGATGAGCATTGTATCATCTACATAGCACAGATTTTTTATATTTGGACCACCAACTTTGAAACAGATACTCTCTTATTCCAAATTTGCTTTTCTCAAGATGGTTTCATTATACAGGTTGAACAGGTAAGGTGACAGGATGCGTCCTTGCCTGATGCCATGTTTTTATTGGAAACCAATCAGTGTTACCATTTCAGTTGTCACTGCAGCTTCTTGATTTTCATATAGACTCTCTATCAGCTGAGTTATATGTCTGGGTATTCCCATTTGCACTAGAGTTCTCCATAGTTTATTGTGAACCACATAGTCAAAAGCTTTTCTGTAGATGATGAAGCAAAGGTATAAAGTAGAGAATGACATGGTGAATACACTCTGGAGCGAGCCCCGGTTTACCCATGGCAATGGAGATGCCAAAGACCATGATTGCAGATAAAGGCCAAATGGCCCATCTAGTTTGCCCATCCGCAGTAACCATTATCTCTTTCTCTCTGAGAGATCCCACATGCCTATCCCAGGCCCTTTTGAATTCAGACAGTCTCTGTCTCCACCACCTCTTCTGGGAGACTGTTCCATGCATCTACCACCCTTTCTGTAAAAAAGTATTTCCTTAGATTACTCTAGAGCATATCACCTCTTAACTTTATCCTATGCCCTCTCATTGCAGAGTTTCCTTTCAAATTAAAGAGACTCGACTCATGCACATTTACATTACGTAGGTATTTAAACGTCTATATCATATCTCCCCTCTCCCGCCTTTCCTCCAAAGTATACAAATTGAGATCTTTAAGTCTGTCCCCATATGCCTTATGATGAAGACCACAAACTATTTTAGTAGTCTTCCTCTGGACCGACTTCATCCTTTTTATATCTTTTTGAAGGTGCGGCCTCCAGAATTGTACACAATATTCTAAATGAGGTCTCACCGAAGTCTTATACAGGGGCATCCTTTCCTACTAGCCATACCTCTCCCTATGCAACCTAGCATCCTTCTAGCTTTCGCCGTCATCTTTTCAACCTGTTTGGCCATCACACCCAAGTCCCGCTCTTCTGTCGTGCACATAAGCTCTTCACTCCCTAATCTGAACCATTTCCTCGGGTTTTTTCAGCCCAAAAATGCATGACCTTGCATTTCTTAGCATTAAATTTTAGCTGCCAAATTTCAGACCATTCTTCAAGCTTCGCCAGGTCTTTCTTTATGTTATTCACACCATCCAGTGTGTCTACTCTATTGCAGAGTTTGGTATCATCCACAAAGAGGCAAATCTTACCCGACAACCCTTCAGCAATATCATTTATAAAAATGTTAAAAAGAACAGGCCCAAGAACAGAACCTTGAGGCACCCTTTCCTCAGAGCGATCTCCTTTGATCACTACCCTCTGTTGCCTTCCACTCAACCAGTTCCTGACCCAGTCCATCACTTTGGGACATTTGTGTATAACACTGTCAAAGGCTTTGCTAAAATCTAAATACACATCTAGCGCACATCCTCTATCCAATTATCTGGTCGCCCAGTCAAAGAAATTGATCAGATCTGTCTGACAAGACCTACCTCCAGTCCTGTAATCCACAGGATTCCAGAAACTTGACCATTCTCTGTTTTAAAAGTGTTTCGATTAATTTGCTTACCACAGAAGTCAGACTTACCGGCCTATAACTCCCTACTTCTTCCTTACTTCCACTTTTGTAGAGAGGGACCACATCCACCCTTCTCCAGTCCACCCTTCTCCAGTCCTTCGGTACCACTCCCGACTCTAGAGACTCACTGAAAAGGTCAGTCAGCGGAGCTACCAGAACTTCCCTAAGTTCCTTCAGCACCCTCGGATGTACACCATCCAGCCCCATCACTTTGTCTACCTTTATTTTAGCTAGCTCCTCACGAACACAACCCTCTGAAAATCAATTAGGGTCTATTACTCCTCCATCCCTTTTCACATTTGTCTTCTGCAGTTCCGCTCCCAGCTCTTCAGCCGTGAACACAAAACAGAAATATTTGTTAAGCAATTTGGCCTTTTCTTAATCAGCTTCTACATATTCCTCTCCTTTACCTTTGAATCTCACCTTTTGCACTTCTTCCTATCACTAATATATCTAAAAAATATCTTGTCTCCCCATTTTACCATGTCTGCAATTTTTTCTTCCATTTGCATCTTTGCTTGCCTGACTACACAACCAGCCTCTCTTAACTTTTCCAGATATTTTTGCCTGTCTTCCTCTTTCTATGATCTTTTGTATTTTATGAAAGCTAACCTCTTATTCCTTACCTTCTCAGCTACTACTTTTGAGAACCAGAGCGGCCTTCTTTTCCTCTTAATTTTACTTATTTGCCTCACAAAAAGGTTTGTCGCCCTTACAATCACTCCTTTCAGTTTTGCCCACCTCATTTCCACTCCTTCCAGATGTTCCCATTCACACAATTCCTTGACATAAACCCCCATCCGAACAAAGTCTAGAACCTTTGCTTTTGAATGAGCCCTCTCTATACTTATCTTAATATTAAACCGTACCATGCAGTGATCACTGGATGCCAGATGATTACTCACTGTAACGTCAGAAACACTTTCCCCGTTTATAAGCACTAAGTCCAGTATGACCCCCATCCCGTGTGGGTTCTATTACCAACTGCTGGAACAGTTCTCCTTGTAGAGAAACCAGAATCTCCCTACTTCTAAAAGACCCTGTAATAGGGATACCCCAATCAACATCCGGCATGTTAAAATCACCTATTAGCAAGACTTCCCCTTTTTTAGATATATTCTGAATGTCTACTGAATGTAAATATATTCACCATTCCCTCTTTCCAAATTGATCCACAGTACCTCCTCCTTTGTTCTGCAGATCCTACAATTGTGTAGCTTTAATATGATCTTTAATATAACACGCTACTCCCTCTCCTTTCACCATCCATGAGAACTATGAAAAGCTTTGTCCCTGTAGTTGGAAGCATCCCCTAATTCCTTACCACCATTAACTGCTTGCGGGGGGGGGGGGGGGGGGGTAGGTACTGTGCGGGTCTCTAGTGCCCTTCCCTCCCATTTGCCGCCACTGCCTGGGATCCAATTTGTAAAAAGGCCTCCTTCCTGCCCTCCAGCTGCATGCCCCCCTCCACCGAAGCCGACCTAGAAGGCTTTCCTCCGATGTCAGAGCTGACATTGGAGGGAAGCTTTCAGGATCAGCCAGGGATCCCAGTTACCTCAACAGTCCTCCTTCCAGGTGGGCTGCTCTTTCCTGCCTTCAGCTGCACTTGTTCTTTGCAGGGACATGGGCAGCAATTCTTGCACGCTGCAAGTGGCTGACCTGGAAGCCTTCCCTCCGACAGAGCTGACATCAGAGGGAATGCTTGCGGGTCAGCCATGTGCAGCACGCATGAGTCACTGTCTGTGTCCCTGCAAAAAACAAATGTGGCTAAAGGTAGGAATGAGCAGCCCAGCTGGATGGCCCTGAAGAGAGCAAGTGCGGCCATGAAGGGAACAAATATGAGAGAGAGGGGATATGAACGTGGGACAAAGGGAGAAAGGTGAGAAGGAACATTGGAACATGAACTTGGGACACAAGGAAGGGAGGAAGGGGGCACTAACTTGAGCTATAAGAGAGAGGGAGGGAATAGAAAGGGAGAATTGTTAGGCATGAGTGTATGAGTGAGAGGGAAAACATGGGGAAAGGATAAAAGAAGAAAATTGTTTGGCATATATATACTGTACAGAGAAGAGGTAGAGCTGCATGGGGAAGAGAAGGATGAGATGGAGAAATGTTGGATATGGTGCTGGAGAGGGAAACAGAGGAACAGATTGAAGGGAATGCAAGGGGGAGGAATGTTGGGCATAGTGATGGAGGGAGAGGTGTGCTATGGTGCTGGAGAGGGGTGATAGGAGAAATATTGGGCATGAGGCTGGTGGGCAGTGGTAAAAAAATGCTGCACATGATCCAGGGGATGAGAGAGGGAGAAATGTTGGATGTGGCAGTAGAGGGAGTGGTTTACCATGGCTCGCTCTCTCTTTTTCCCCACCATCTGTACACAGGGGGAGGGAATCATAGAATGGTGAAATGATGAAGGCAGGGAGATGGGCACATGAGAAATACTAGAAAGGGATGTAAAGGAGACATAGAGAAGGAAGATGCTGAAAATGGGGAACAATACATACACAGAGATAGAAGATGAATGGTAAGCATTGAGAAAGAAGAAATGTCAAATCGTCAGGAGACCCTGGTAAGTGAGTTAAGAGAAGACAAAAGAAAACAGAGACCAGCATCTGAGACCAACATGATTTGAAGAATAAAATGATGAGACAACAAAATGTAGAAAAAAATAATTTCCTATTTTGTGATTAGAATATATCACATCTGAAATGTGTATCCTGCTAGAGCTGGTATTAGACATAATTGGGGACCGCAAAGCCCAGGCCATGCTTCTTTAGCTTCCAGCTGGCTTAGGGCTCTCTCTCTGACCAGGGGGCAGTTGCCCTAGTTGCTCTCCCCTAACACTATTCCTGCCGTGTATGAGTAAAGTATTCTTTTAGCTTGATTTTTCTCTATAGCATTCTGTAGTAATTTGGTTTGTTCAGTTTTCTCAATAATGGAGGGGATATTTGTGAAGGGGAGGGGAGACAGGGGTTTTGTTGATCCTTTCTGTATATTATTTGTGTTTATAAAATGACAATTGTACAGAGTATTGTTTATTTTTATACTTTAATAAAATAAGTTCAGTACAAAATCATAACTATTCAAGACTTGTGCGGATAGGATCAGATGGCTTGCTTGGATGGGGGCAGGGACTGAGCTCTTGGGAACCGAGCTTATGGGAATGGGGCATGGATGGGGACTGAGCTGGCGGGGACGGGGTAGTAACGGGACCAAGCTCGCAGAGACGGAGTGAAGACAGGGACAATTCTTTTCCACACATTATTCTCTAGTTTCGACCTTTTCTGAAACCAGCTTGAACTTTGGGTAGTTCTTGTTGAATGTATGATTAGAATATATAGACCTAAGATTTAAGAAGCTTGACTTTAAAGGCTGTAAGAGAGAAGGGAAATTATCCCCAGAAATAGGACCAGCTATACTAGATGTTGCAACAGTCAGTCAATAAGTTCTCTTACCTGAGAAGACCATGGTGGGCCCCATTAGACTGGAAGTTAGCAGATATGATCTCACCATAAAGGAAAAGAATGGAATCACCCCCAGAAACTCCAAATCTCCCATCAAGGAGTGTAACCTCCTTGGGTGTGTACCAACCAGCATGAAATACCACACTAATCATTTTAAAAACTGACCGATGTCAACTTCTATAAGAGTAGGTGATACAATGAATGAAGCAATGTGGGGAAAGCCTCAAGGTAGCAATAGCCTGAACAGGCAGGGCACAGATTCTCCAGCAAGAGAGGACAGTTCAGGAGATGGAACAATGGATAATCTTGGGAAAACATCTTTATTAACAATGGGCAAGATTCTAAAACAAATATATAAATGGAGCATACGAGTGAAAAATGCAATCCAGAATGCCACATTAACAGCTTTAAACCCTGGCATCTGTATACCAGCAACAAATATGTGGGTTTAACAAAGCAAGCCACTATTATCAAGCCATTCTAGAGAACTTTGCATTGAAAGCCAAACCTAGAAATAGCAAGGATAAATTTATATGGGTAAGCTGTTCGATTTGAACAAATAGGAGTTCTGAAACCTGAATAGTTTTATGTGGATAACTTTTCCCTTATGAAGTTATACAGTCGGGTTCACATTACATATTGACCTCATTGTTCCCTGCCTCTACCCTGTTCCCAACTTCAGTTGCTCCTTCTTGGTTTTTTCAATTTATCATCATCATTGTTATCATCAGTTCTCTTCTGATTGGTGTTATCAGTTACTGACATTTTCAAGGTATTATGAACATGTTTATTTCTGTTCCCCAAGTATATGACTTCATACATTCTCACATTAAATCACATCTGGCATTTCTCTTCTCATTAGTAGAAAAGTTGTAATTTTATAAACAATCTCTCATACATCAGATCTTGGAGGCATCCTTTACACCAGTGTCTCAAACTTTTGTTTAGCTCTGGCACACTAAATGGAGCAAATGTTTTTCACAGCACATTATAATTGAAATTATAAAATTGTAAAACCAACAAAAAATTTAATTTGAGAGTTATTTATTTAATGTTATTTTGTGGGTAATTGTAACAATGGTGAAACTAAAGTAGATAGAATTGCTAATCAATGCAATGGATGTGCTTGTTTTTGAGTGTAAATTGACTCAAAGCATGGCTCGATAGTTGACAAGCAAACACACATTTCATCATCCACCATCTGCAGTCGTTCTCTTTTTTTTCTATCAGAGCTGAAAATCCAAGTTCATAAAGATAAGAAGATCCAAATGGAAAAGCTTTGATTGCTTTGTTGCAGAAGTTTGGATAACTACTACATAAAAAACTAAAACTAAAATTACTTGCTGTTAGTTTTCAAGAACCAATCAAGTCAAAGAATGATGCTTGCTGGACGGTTGTATCCTAACATTCACAGACGCTCATAACATTGACTGTTGCATACGCGATGTACATGTCATCTATTCTTTTTTTTAAATATCATTTTTATTAAGGAGTCAACAAGAGAAACAGGAATAACACAATGAACAAATATGCAAACAAGAATAATACAATGGCTGCCAACAGTAGCAGATCCTCTTGTTATGTATTCCAGCCAGGACTCTAAGATCAACGGAACAGCATTTGCTGACTATCCCTTCTTTAAAAATAATAGGTACCAGAAGAGCTACAATTTTTTCAGTCATAGCACCCCAGCTTTGGAACAATTTATCAATCTATTTGCGTGGAGAAACCTCATTAGAAAAATTTAAAAGCACATTAAAATGCTACCTGTACAAAGACGCATTTGAGTCATAGATAGATAATTCTCCTATCATTAATCCCAGGCTCAAATACCTAAATTTAACCAGACCTTATGTATAGGTCACAACCTCCCCATTCTCTTTTTAGGCTTAGCCATATTTGTAAAACATTTTTTATTACCCTCCTGATTTTGTTTTTTCCTTAAATGTATCTTTACTTTCCTTAAAAATTGTAGTTCACTCCTCTTCCCTTATGTATCACTAATTATTTGTGTACATACATTGTATGTTTACTTGTACAAATTGTTTTATTTTGTCTCCCAAAAATTTTTGTCATACGCATTGAAATTACAGTCAAACCTCGGTTTACGAGTAACCCGGTTTGTGAGTGTTTTGCAAGAAGAGCAAAACACTCAGCAAACTTTTGACTCATAAACCAAGCATTGACTCGATTTGCGAGCCCCCACCCGGCCCAACCCGACCGTGGGAACCAACAATATTGCCCCTCCTGAGGCCACCGGCGCTTCTCCCTCCCTTCACGATCGTCTCCTCCCCATCTACCGACCGGCCATGTCCTTACCCGTGTGTCACCGGAGTTAGAAAGGGCCTGCCGCCAGTCTGCTGCTGAGCCTTGAGCATCTGCACATGCTCAAGGCCTTCTGGATCTCATCCTCACCGAGATCTCATGATAATCTCGGAGAGGGTGAGATCCAGAAGGCCTGAGCATGCGCAGATGCTCAAGACTCAGCAGCAGACCGGCGGCAGGCACTTTCTATCACCAGCGGTGCAGGGGTAAGGACAAGGCCAGTCAGGGAGGGGGGGAAGAGGCGATAGCAGCACCGGTGGCCTCAGGTGGAGCATGGGAGTCGGGGTGCGTCCAGCAGGAGTGAGCCAGCACCTGAGAGTCCCAGCAGAGGGGTTAGTGGCATCCAGGGGGGGCAGCGTCCGGGAGCGGCAGAGCCAATAGTGTCCAGTCGGGCTCTGTGGCGGCGTTTGCTTAGCCAGCACCACCCGCAGTGAGAGGCAGCGAACAGCAGCAGAGGAGGAGAATTGGAGGAGCCGCGTGGATGGGTCTGTGGCAGAGGCAGTGGTGGAGGTGTCCCTAATGGTAATTAAGTTTTTGGGGATGTGGAACGAATTGTTCAAGTTTGCACTAACTGTTATGGGACAAGTTGCTTTGATATACGAGTGTTTTGGTTTAAGAGCATGCTTCTGGAACGAATTATGCTCGTAAACCAAGGGACCACTGTATTTGATATTGCATGTATAACAAACTTTTAATAAACTTGAAACTTGTATCACATCTATTCTAGTGTACTGTATATTTTTTAAAATTCCCTTCATAAATAAAGTAAAATTCTGGAATCTCTTTGGGGCACACCACTGTGCCATGGCACACAGTTTGAGAGACACTGCTTTACACAGTACTGTACATTGTTACAGTCAAAAGCATTATAGCAACTGGAACATAGCACAAAAAGCTCACTGACGTCCATTTCATAACGCTGATAAAATACAGTTTAGGAACTTTTCTAATATTTCCCACATTCTTCCCACCATTAAAATATGTTATAAAAATTCTCCACCAATAAAATATATCACTCTCTGGCTTAGGGCGATATATATTATAAAGAACTATTAATTTGGGGAAAGTTAGCTCACTTGATTAAAACAGCTCTATAATAACAATTAAAACTATATGAATACTTATTCAAGAAGTAAGACTCAGAACATTTATAAACAAGCTAAAAGTTTAATCAAGCAGGTAGGCAGTTGTTACAAATGGAATCTTTTTTTGTTTAAATCTTTATTAATTTTCAAACTGTAGATAGTGCAATACAATTGGTAAATCATAAAATACTGTATAGAACGCACTAATAACTATACAATTATTACATTAAACAGTCATTTACTCCAATCTTCATCTTAATTATTAATACAATAAAACAAATGGGATCTTTTGAGCTAAGACAATCAGATTGCACAAGACAAATGTTGCTAAAGCAGAAGGAACAATATATCTGGATTCAAAAGTTACTTACAACGTGAATAGTCCTTGAAATGGAGCAGAGGCCGCATGGCCTAGTAAAACAGCATGGTGATCCAGGGAGGAGAAGAATTGTAGCTTGATCCAGGCTGATTCCCAAGGGAGAGTGAACATCTTTTTCCCTCCTGAGAACGGATTTTGTTTCATTTTTATAAGGCTGAGACCAGTTCTAAAAATAGAATCCTAGGTCTTTTTTCTCTGTTCCTAGGTGTGATAATTGAATCACAATGGCTTAAAAGGATGTCCCCATACAGAGTATTGTTACTCGTCCTTGCTGAATGTGGTGTGGATCTATGTCTGAGTGGTTTAAAATGGAGTGATGAGCTTCTACTGTTCTTGCTGATTGGTGTAGCTCAGAGATGAATTTGATGCGAAGGGCTCTAATTTGATCTTGCAGACCAGAAATGACTTTGCCCCCTCTTCTATTAAACTGCGCTAGTTTTTA